>NC_069503.1:1092141789-1092441789 GCF_027579735.1 Bombina bombina
CTCGCAGTTTGGGTAAAAAGGAAAATGTGGAATGTATTGTATCCTCTGCAATAAAGGCATTACAAGGAAGATATAGTGCACGTTACCGTGAGTGAAGTGTGAAGAGGGTGTGTGTTTGGGCCGACAGTACGTTTGCAGCTCCCCGCAACACAGTCTATGGCCAGTAGCACGCCAGGTTTAAGGGACATTTGAACCATAATACTCTTATAATTACAAGATTTGTCACGATAGTCGTCACCAACATTTACTGTGATGGATTACAAATACTGTAACAAGTTATGTTTCCTGTAACCACCTTCACATAGTAGCAAGAAGATAATTGCTGACGGTTTCAAACAGATACACATTGTTACAGTTGGAAGTTTTATAACATACGAGACATTCTTGTTTGAGGAGTTTCCACAACAGTACGAGACACTTTTTGTCCATATAATATTACAGAGTTACGGATTCAGTGGACACTCTTCATGGTTCTGAATCCTATTAGGTCCTGAGTGGGTGGTGTCAAAATTCACTCCCTGGGGACGCCCTGGGAGTGATAATACACTTTTTTCATTTTTTCTTCTGATGTTTATTTTGACGTTTGTTGTTTTCTTGTCTGGTAAGGGTTGGATGCGGATGTGTTTGGTGGATGGGGTATGTGTGGATCTGAGTGAACTTACACCTGATGGTACCTTATGATTACATTTTGTGAAAGATCAATTTGATCATATCCTTTGTTGAAGAATAAAAACTTCTTGATTCTAAGACTCAGTGGCTGGGATTTTTTGATGTTTTATTATTATTATATAGTCTGTGACCGGACTTTATCCCGTGCCTGAGCATACTAACTAGAAAGGGTGGTGTGGTCACACTTTATCGCATATATTAATTTGGTCTGTGACGTGCACACTCACGTTTGATGAGTACGATGGAAGGGACTAAGATGTTTGCTTACTCAGATTTGGATGCCTCACGAATAGCTACTTTATGTGTTGGCAACAGAGATTTTTTGAATAATGAGCCTGATGTTAAGGAACCGCCGAGTTTAGAACAGATGATTAAGCAGAAAATTGTATACGAATTACATTCAGTTACCCTAGCGGAGTATTTCAGACAGAAGCGTATTCCAAGGGGTCTCAGGAGTCATCTTCATCCCACACTATTTAGGGAAAACTCAGAATACTGTGACAAATTTGAGGGCATTCTAAATAAATGCTCCTATGATATTCTGATTTTAACAATAGAGTACATACAGAAGGAACTACCCAAAATGCAGCAGGAGATAGATAAGGTGGAACTATCTCTCAAGGAGTTAAAGTCTGAAACAGACTTCAGTAATTTTAAATCTAAGCTGGATAGTGACCTCTCTATTTTTAAAAAAAGCCTAGAGAGTAAGAAATATAAGAAATTTCAAAGAGACCTCACTGATTATCAAAATAATAAAGTCTACAGATGGCGTAACCCAGACTTTACACCTTTTAGAAGATTTAGAAGAGGGACACAAGTATATAATTTCCCAGGAGAGTCCTCATCTGATAGTGACTTCAGTGACTCCTCAATCCCTTTTCCCTTAAGAGGACGTGGAACAAGGAATCGAAGAAGAGGAAGAGGAGGGGGGGAGGAAACACCGGAGACACAACATACCAGATCTCAACCCGACAGAATCGGAGGGAGCAGAGAGTTTAGTAGTTAATATATCAGGGATTGAGATCAATGAGGCAGTCAGGGGGGTATTACAAAAGGGATTATCTTTCGTCCCTACTACTACTCCAGACTTTTTTGAACTAGAATGTGACCTTCATCGTTTCTTTAGGAATTTAAGATTAAAAAGCTTTTTTGCGAATAAAGAAGACGTCAACACAACTGAACTTAACAGTCCATTTCAATTTCATGTACGAAATATTAGACCCAAGAGTACTTTCAATCCCCCTCACACGAACGCTTCAGTTGAAGCATATATCACCTTAATCAAAAAGGATTTTGAAAAATTCAAAAAAAACTTCCGTACAAAAATTAAGCCTAACATCTCTAAACAAGAGAAATTAGCACTGGCATCCATTCAGAAAAATGAGGATTTGATCCTGAAGCCAGCTGACAAGGGCGGTGCCCTGGTTATCATGCATAAGAACAAATATAAGGAGGAGGTCCTCCGACAATTACAAGATACAGATAACTATGCCAAATTGACGGCTGACCCCACATTGAGGGTAAAAAGTAAGATCAGCAAGATAATTGAGGAGTCCTTAGCCTCCGATATCATTACTAAGAAACAGGCAAAATTCCTGATTAAAGAACATCCGATTATACCGGTATTTTATGTATTACCCAAGATACATAAAAGACTCCTTGACCCTCCCGGTCGACCCATCGTTGCAGGCACGGATTCAATGTTCCAACCGTTAGCAGTATTCTTGGATCAACTCATCAGACCTTTATTAGGTTATTTGAGTTCGTACTTACAGGACACGACTGATTTTCTTTGCAAGATATCTTCATTGGTGGTTCCAAAGGACAGCCAACTTGTAACAATGGACATAGCTAGTCTTTATACTTCGATTCCTCATGAGTTAGGAATAGAGGGGATATTCTATTTTCTAGACAAGGACAACTTATATTCCCCGAGTGAGAGAAGATTCATTAAAGATCTCTTTAAGATCATTTTGTATGAAAATTTTTTTCTATTTGAAGATACGTTTTACGTCCAAAAACAAGGAACGGCTATGGGCTCAAATGTAGCACCTACTTATGCGAACTTATTTGTAGGGAAGTTTGAGGAGGATGTGGTCTATAAGGATGAAGGCTATAAGAAATTTATCTTAGGCTGGTATCGTTACATAGATGACGTCTTCTTTGTTTGGACAGGTAGTGATGATGGTCTGACACAATTTGTATCAAAACTTAATTCGGCACATGTTTCTCTTAAGTTTACTATGGAAACAAGTAAGTCCAGGGTAAGCTTTTTAGACACCATGATTTCAATTGTAGATCAGAAACTCAGAAGTGATTTATTTTCTAAAGAAACGGATCGGAATAATACCTTACGGTATGAAAGTTTCCATCCCCCCTCTCTGATCAAAAATCTTCCATTAGGCGAACTTCTGCGGACCAAAAGGATTGTGGATGATCCAGTAATTTGCCTACAGAGATTGGACGAAATGTCTAAAAAATTTTTAGACAGAGGATATCCAGCACAAATTCTGGAAGAAAACATGAATAAAGTACTGAACATTGACAGGGCTAGCCTATTGAGTAAGACTACTCGTGAAGCTAAAATTTTTTCGGTGCCCTTTGTGAGTCACTTTGGGTCACATAGTAAGGTCTTTAAAAGGATAATCTTACAACATTGGCACTTACTGAGAGAGGATATACATGTGGGTAAGATCTTTAACGAGACTCCACTTTTCTCCTTTCGGAGAAATAAAAACCTGAAAGATGAACTGATACGGGCTGATTGGGGTACCATGAGAAAACCAATTACAATCAATAAGAAAGGCTCCTTCCCCTGTATGAATTGTGCTCTGTGTCATTCGATGTTACAAGGGGATCACATTACCCATCCCCTATCAGGCAAAAGGATTCCGATCAATGGTAGGTTCTCCTGTAACTCCAAGTATGTGATATATGTCATCAAATGCCCATGTGGCCTGGCATATGTAGGGGAGACCACACAGACGGTCCGTGATAGGATACGTCAGCACAAATCAGCCATAGGTAAGGATGACGAGGATGCACCCGTGGCCCATCATTTTACACGATTGGCACACAACAAGAGCCAACTAAGGTTTCAAGTTATTGATGGGGTCTCCCCCTTACGGAGAGGAGGTGACCGACAGAAAATACTATTCCGGAAGGAGGCATTATGGATCAAACAATTGGATACCATGGTCCCCAAAGGTCTCAATAGAGACATATCCTGGGGAAATTTCATCTGAGCCTTTCGCATTTCTTAAAGTGTTGAATTGCTTTCTCAAGACTGTGTCCCTCTCTAGGAGATAAATAATTGAAGAGAGGTAGACAAAGGTTTAAATAATTGCGATTCCGGGACATTACGATCTAATAATGTATATGGTTTTGTCCCACGGCGTGGTAGTCCTGCGACAATTAAATATGATATATGATATCCAGTCCCCTTTGTATAGAACTCACTATCTATCCTGGATATATGTGAAAGTAGAATTTTTTGCATAAGGGTAGTTCCTTCTGTATGACTTTGTTGCTATATAAAATATGACTGTGAGAACCAACATTGAATAGGGTTAGAAATTGTTCTTCTTGAGAGCCTTGGAACATGTTTTATCTGAGTCGAATGTATATAGTCTTTAGAATTTAACATGTAAATAGGGTATCCCGTAAAGGGACCGCTGACATGGAATAATCCCATCGTATATGAAAATAGTAATGTGAGGGAGCGTACTGTTTAAGTTACGATTGTTGAGAACAGGTACAAAATAGAATTTGGAAACAGTCGAGAATGCCTATATATTGATAACTCCCTAAATGCGTAGCGTACAACTTTCATGCTTTTTTGCTATTTTGCTTTTTCATTTTGAAGATGCTGTGCATTGGCGTATTATTTTTATTTCGATATTTTGGAGATTGCTCAGCGCTTGCTCGGAAGTGTACACTAGCCATTCGTGAGTCTTAGATTCATTCGTTTTTTCAACCAAGCCATATTTCCACAAATACGTATGTAGAATGTGACGTTAGAGTGGGGGTGTGTATGCCATTAACCAATAAGATTACATTTGATTCTATTTTAATCACACCTCCACCCCATTACCTGTAAATTCCTTGAGAAAGGGGCGGAGTCCCGAAACGCGCGTCGGAACGAGGAGACGCCACCACAGACACCTGGATATCGTGCTATCTGAGCCACAGCAATTGCGAGGTGAGACCAGATTCTTACACTGGGGGGGCCCACAGAACCACACTGAAGACAGAGAGTCTCACGGCACTACCGATAGATGCACACATATGCTGAAGGAGGTAACACGGCTGTTTAAGCATCTGCTTTATTTACAACACATTGAAGGCCATGAACTGCCATGAGGGTATGAGATACTCGCAGTTTGGGTAAAAAGGAAAATGTGGAATGTATTGTATCCTCTGCAATAAAGGCATTACAAGGAAGATATAGTGCACGTTACCGTGAGTGAAGTGTGAAGAGGGTGTGTGTTTGGGCCGACAGTACGTTTGCAGCTCCCCGCAACACAGTCTATGGCCAGTAGCACGCCAGGTTTAAGGGACATTTGAACCATAATACTCTTATAATTACAAGATTTGTCACGATAGTCGTCACCAACATTTACTGTGATGGATTACAAATACTGTAACAAGTTATGTTTCCTGTAACCACCTTCACATAGTAGCAAGAAGATAATTGCTGACGGTTTCAAACAGATACACATTGTTACAGTTGGAAGTTTTATAACATACGAGACATTCTTGTTTGAGGAGTTTCCACAACAGTACGAGACACTTTTTGTCCATATAATATTACAGAGTTACGGATTCAGTGGACACTCTTCATGGTTCTGAATCCTATTAGGTCCTGAGTGGGTGGTGTCAAAATTCACTCCCTGGGGACGCCCTGGGAGTGATAATACACTTTTTTCATTTTTTCTTCTGATGTTTATTTTGACGTTTGTTGTTTTCTTGTCTGGTAAGGGTTGGATGCGGATGTGTTTGGTGGATGGGGTATGTGTGGATCTGAGTGAACTTACACCTGATGGTACCTTATGATTACATTTTGTGAAAGATCAATTTGATCATATCCTTTGTTGAAGAATAAAAACTTCTTGATTCTAAGACTCAGTGGCTGGGATTTTTTGATGTTTTATTACACATATATATATATATAAATATACATACATACACATATTTTGATATGTGTATTTATGTAAATATATCTGTTAAAGCCCTTTTTTTGTCAAACACCTTATACAATATATCTTTGAGTCCTTTTAACTTTTTTATAATTAATTTAAAATATTTGTTTTTAAATATAGTTTATATGAGTGTAACAGTACTTTTAAATAAATTTATGTTGTGTTTTATGCATCTTTTAAAATCTTAATACCCTTTATGCGAGTTCTTCAGTCCCTCTAACCTGACGAGTGCAAATCACATTTGCACTTGAGCGAACGTGTTTACTTTCAACTTGTAATACACGGAATATTTCCAACGCTCACAGAATGCCGTAAAGAAAACAATACCACCTCCATGCAAAAGTTAGCTCTGCACTTGTAATCCAAGCCTCGTTTGGGATAATTGACAAGCCCTGCTCTCACACGATTGATCAGGCATGAGGAACGGGCAGCATTGCACAAAAGTCTTCATGCAGTAGTGCAATGGTAATATAGGTATAGTAGGTATTATATATAACTTTCCAAATTACATTCTCTTAATTGTTGAAGAATAGACTGAGGTAGGCTCATAGGAATTCAGCAGCTTGCTTGTATCTTTAGCACTCTATGGAGCAGTGTTTGGAACAATGTACTATTGATAAAGAAGTAAAAAAAAAAAAAAAAAATGAATCAAGCTCTGTTAGAATCAACGTTTCATTTTGACTTTAGTGTCCCTTTACCTAAGAAAATAGTGTGGGAGGCGTTTCTGTTCACAAGCGGGATTGGAGTGTTTTCTGTGGAATTCTAAACTCTCTGCACCATTCTACAGAGTGGTTGCTTGATCAGTGCACAGCATAGGAGATGTGATAGGCAACCATACTAAAGTGGTTTTTCAAGGAGTATTTCCCTAGACTCTAAAACAATGTACATTTTGTTAAGAAAATTATATTTTTAAATTGTTTTTAAAGATTATTAAAATGCACAGCCTTTTGGAATACAGTGCTTAAAGGGATACTAACCCATTTTTTTTTCTTTCATGCTGACCCATTTTTAGGTTCAACCTCCTGGATAGCGCTTGCTTATTGGTGGCTACATGTAGCCACCAATAATCAAGCGTAATCCAGGTTCTGAACTAAAAATGGTCCAGCTCCTAAACTTTACATTACTGATTTTTAAATAAAGATAGCTAGAGAACAAAGAAAAAATGATAATGGGAGGAGATTAGAAAGTTGATTAAAATTGCATGCTCTATCTGAAACATTAAAGAAAAAAAATGGGTTTAGTTTCCCTTTAATTTCTGAATTAAGCTATGTATATATAACAAAAATGACTTTATTATCAATTAATAAGAACCTAATTAATGTACAGTCTAGGTTTACCATTTTGATCAGTAAAGTAAAAGGATATTTATGTATATAATAGACTTGAAAGAGATACAAAGATGGTAACAAAAGAGGCCATGGCCGCAATCCGATATCCAGCGTCGCCCGCAAAAGCCGGTGACGCCAAATTTTCCGCTGGTTTGGTATCACATATACGGCGTAACATAAAAGTTACTCTCGTATATTTCTGTCTTCGGCCGTAGTTTTTTGGCCCATAGACAGGTATACCAAACCAGCGCAGTTTGGTATCCAATATACAGCGTAAGGACTTAAAATGGAGAAATCTTACTCCATTTTTACCTCGCCACAAATTGCAGGCGTAATAAGCCTTACGCTGTGTATCGGAGCCCAGTAACTCCCTAAACTAGCTGCAAAATAAAACCTAACACCTAACGCATGCGCAATGTCTATCTACCTGTCAACCGCGAACTGCTAAATAAAACCTAACACCTAACGCATGCGCAATGATCTATCTACCTGTCAACCGCGATCCCCCGCTGCAATCCCTAATAAAGTGTTTAACCCCTAAATCGCCGCTCCTGGACCCAGCCGCCACCTACATTAAATGTCTAACCCCCTAATGTGAGCCCCCTACACTGTTGCCACCTACATTAAAATTATTAACCCCTAATGTAATCCCCCTACACCACCGCCACCTATTTTAACTATATTACCCCCCAATCTAATCCCCTACACCGCCGCTACCTATATTAAATGTATTAACCCCTAATCTAATCTCCCTACACCGCCGCCACCTATAATAAATGTATTACCCCCTAAAATACTAAACTGTCCCTACCCTAAACTAAATTAAAAATAGCCCTGAAAAGGTCTTTTTGCGTGGCATTGCCCCAAAGTAACCAGCTCTTTTACCAGCCCTTAAAAGGGCTTTTTGTGGGGCATTGTCACAAAGTAATCAGCTCTTTTGCCTGTAATTTAAATCCCCCTATACTGCCGCCACCTATAATAAATGTATTACCCCCTAATCTAATCCCCCTACACCGCCGCCACCTATATTAAATATATTAACCCCTAATCTGACCCCCCTACACCGCCGCCACCTATATTAACTATATTAACTCTAATTATATTAGGGTTAATATAGTTAATATAGTTATTATATTATATTATATTATATATATATATATATATATATATATATATATATATATATATATATTTATTAACTATATCTATCTAACTCTAACATCCCTAACTTAAGTATTATTAAAATAAATCTAAATAATATTAATAATATTAACTAAATTATTCCTATTTAAAACTAAATACTTACCTATAAAATAAACCCTAACGCCTAGATTTAGAGTTCTGCGTTAGCCATCTAAACCAGCGTTAGGGGGTCCTAACGCTGGTTTTTACTGCCCGCTGGTATTTAGAGTCAGTCATGAAAGGGTCTAACGCTCACTTTCCATCCGCAACTTTTCCATACCGCAGATCCCCCTACGCCAATTGCGTATCTTTTCAATGGGATCTTTCTAACGCTGGTATTTAGAGTCTTGGCTGAAGTGAGCGTTAATAAAATAGCAAAGCCCCCAAAATAAAAAAAATTCCCTACCCTAATCTAAATTACAAAAGTAAACAGCTCTATTACCAGCCCTTAAAAGGGCCTTTTGTGGGACATTGCCCCAAAGTTATCAGCTCTTTTGCCTATAAAAATCAACAACCCCCCCATTACAACCCACCACCCACATACCCCTACTCTAACCCACCCAATCCCCCCTTAAAAAACCTAAGTCTAACCCCAAGTGCTCCTTAACTGTCCTGAAGACCGGCGGAGAAGGTCCTGTTCCAGGAGGAGAAGTCTTCTTCCAGGCGGCAACATCTTCTTCTTCCAGGATCCAGCCGGCGCGGAGCGGAGGAGTTGAAGACCGATGACCGTGGAGCTGAAGACCGTCCATCTGGAACTGAAGACCGGCGATGCTGGAACTGAAGATAGGTGACGCTGGAACTGAAGACCGCTGGAACTGAAGACCGGAGCCGGAGCGTGTAGGATCCTCTTCATATGATCGCCGCCGTACACTAAATAGGAATTCAAGGTACGCGATTAAAAATGGTGTCCTTTGAATTACTATTGGCTGATTTGAGCCTTCAAATTCAAATCAGCCAATCGGATGCAAGCTACTTTAATTCTATTGGCTGATTTGAATAGCCAATAGAATAAGAGCTACTGTAATTCTATTGGCTATTCTAATCAGCCAATAGAATTACAGTAGCTCTTATTCTATTGGCTATTCAAATCAAACAATAGAATTAAAGTAGCCATTTTTAATTGCATACCTTGAATTCCTATTCAGTGTACGGCAGCGATCGTATGAAGAGGATCCTCCACGCTCCGGCTCCGGTCTTCAGTTCCAGAGGTCTTCAGTTCCAGCGTTGCTGATCTTCAGTTCCAGCATCGCCGGTCCTCAGTTCCAGATGTACGGTCTTCAGCTCCGCAGTCATCGGTCTTCAACTCCTCCGCTCTGCGCCAGCTGGATCCTGGAAGAAGAAGAAGAGGTCGCCGCCTGGAAGAAGACTTCTCCGTCTGGAACAGGACCTTCTCCGCCGGTCTTCAGGACAGGTAAGGAGCACTTGGGGGTTAGACTTAGGATTTTTAAGGGGGGATTGGGTGGGTTAGAGTAGAGGTATGTGGTTGGTGGGTTGTAATGGGGGGGTTGTTGTTTTTTTTACAGGCAAAAGAGCTGATTACTTTGGGGCAATGCCCCACAAAAGGCATTCAATTTTAATCAACTTTCTAACTTACTACTGGTATCAATGTTTTTCGTTCTCTTGGAATCTTTTTTTGAAAAACATGGATGTAAGCTCAGGTGTGTGCCCAGGTCTGGAGCACAATATATCAGCAGTTTTTCAAGAATGTTATTAATTTGCAAGAGCACTAAATCACAGCACTATTTTCTGCCATGAAGTTCTCCAGACAGATACCTTAGCATCTCTTCAACACAAAATACCAGTGGAACAAAGCTAATTTGATAATATTTTAAAAAAATGTATGCTCTTTCTGACTCACAAAATATTTTTTTTGTGCGTCATATCCCTTTAATTATCTCTCTTATAATGTTTATTCACTTTTCTCAGACACCCATTGAAAAAAAAAATTCTAAAAGGAAAATTACTTTATTATCAAAAAAAATTATAGATCGTACTTTTTTTTAATATAAATTAGAGGGATTTTAGAAAGAGAAAGACTACTCTGGAAGACTAGGAACTATAGCACCCCCAAAGGCAGCTGTATGTACTGGAACATGTTTCCAAAGTGTCAGGGTGCCAAGAATCAGACTGAGACAAGAAGTGCAGAAATAATCACACCTTTATTAATAACAAAAAATAATAGAAAGTCCACAAGTTAAACAACAAGTCAGGAATCAAAGCCAGAGCTGGTAGTCAGACAAGATGACTCAGGAGCCAAAGCGAATAGTCAGACAAGCCGAGTCAGGAGCCAAAGCGAGTAGTCAGACAAGCCAGAATCAGGAACAAGGAGAACAGCAGAGTCAGGAACAAGCCAGGGATCAGGATCCAGGAGGGATGTCAGACAGTCAGGTAATACACAGGAACTGGAACTCACAAACAGGTCTGAGACAATGCAAGGGCAAAGCATACTGAACAGAGGCCCTTAAAATAATAAGTGATGACATCACAATTCTGAGACTGCAACCTGTCTCACATGGATGATGTACACCAGTCTGGCCATAAGAGGGTGTGCTGGAAATGAGCAGCATCACACACTCAGCACCAGACTCAGCAAGAGAGGTGAGTGAAATGGCTGCCAGCTGCACATGGCAAACAAAGCGGGGAAAAAAAACCTGACACAAAGAAACATAGATGTCCTAGGTTCAAAAATACAAAATCAGTAGAAGCACAAAATAAACATAACTTGCACATTTGTAAAAGTTGTCATCGTGGTATAGAAAAGGACATGTTCATTAAATGTTTTCTTTCAACTGTTCATCTCCAAATAACATTGGGGAAAAAGAAGAAAAGCGTATTGGAAGCTTTTTATATCTGGACCCACTGCTTCTTTTTATTATCAAGTAACATTTAAAGCTACACCATTGACATGCCAAATATTAAACTATGCACAGTAGTTTTTACTAAAGCATTGGATAAGCGCATTTGTATGCACTTTAATTTAATTAACAGTCTCAGTGATGGTTTGAAATAATATATATATATATATATATATATATATATATATATATATATATATATTATATATATATATATAATCTGTCTATATGTCTGCCTGTCTGTCTATAATTCCCCATATATAATGATTCCTTTATGCTGATATATCTGAGGATTTAATTCTGATTGGTTCATGCAAATCATAGACAAAATTTAAAACCACATGTTCTTCATCAAGATAGGATTAAAGGGTCATAAACCCCAAATCTGTTATTTCACAGTTCAGATAAATCATACAATTTTAAGAAAATTTCCAGTTTACTTCTTTTATCACATTTGTTAAAAAGCAGGTAAATAGGCTCAGAAAATCCCCATGATTGGGGCACTATACGGCAGACGTTTAGCATGAATTCCTTTGAAAATGTTTTTCATTGTGAAAACACTTCTGCCATCTAGTGTTCAAAACATTTGTGCAAAACTGCTACCATATAGTTATCTAGACAAGTGCACACTACTAACCTAGGTATTCTGTTGGGTTTCATGTCCCTTTAAGAGAGTAGCTTGGAACATTACGTACACTTTGAGATTTTGTAACAAGTTGTTATGCTGTTGATGTGATTGAGACCTGTGACAGTGGCTCTTTTTAGATTGCTGACACTCTCCTGAAAAATAGTGCAATAGATGAGTAAACTTTACAAAATCCATCATATGCCAAATTTAGAAAATACCTGTCTAGCTATAATGACAAATTGGATGTTTCTAATCTTTCTGTGTGGTGTGTCACCAAGGGCTATACAAAGCTAGTTTTTTAAATGTGCTTCTACGGATAAGAAAAAGAGATTTTCCACTGTTACAGTTTTATGCATGCTTTATTCTACTGATAAAGTGAACAAATAACTCCCTGCTGTGTCTACATGCCAAGAGATTCCAAATGCATACAGACATACAAAATCTCTAGGGACTAGAGTGGATTATCAGTTTCAAAAACTCTTATTATAATGGAAATGAGACTGATAAATTCCTGGACAACTGGTGGAAAGCAAGCATTGCCAGACTGAAGATTGGAAAGATTACTGACACCACACTGAACCATCAACCAACGTTTTATAGACTTGGCAAGGATATTTATTGTATTTCCATTGTATTATATTCTTGACATCAAAACTTTTCCATTCAAAGTAAACCTTTGCAATTTTGAAAGAGCAAATCAGATCTTATAAATGCATCATTTTCTATGAGTTCTTGTGCTTTTTTTCATTAGGTACATATCTGGACTCTATAGAACTTAGTGGTCGATCCCAATCTTTTAGAAACACAACTTATATTTTTCTACTGTAAATCACCATTAAAGTCTACAGAGATCTTTGTAGATAAATCGTTTGATATGTTTTTCTAAAGATTGTTGCTACCTTACAGATTATTACTGTATAATGTATGTGCTTGGAGAATAACTAAAACTTAAAGGTGCAGTCTACTCCAGAATTTTTATTGTTTAAAAACATACAACCATATTACGAGTTTTGCATTATTGCCACCGCTCAACTTTAATAGCGCTGCTATTACAGGTTTTCCAAAAACTGGCATTTGCGTGTAATATAGCAGCGTTGAGCTCCATACCGCACACAAATACCAGCACTGCTTTAAGCTGCTTTTATGTGTTTATGCACGATTTCCCTATAGGCATCAATGGGGAGAGCCGGCTAAAAAAAGCCTAACAACTGCAATAACGGAGCGTAAAGCTCTGTAACGCAGCCCCATTGATTCTTATGGGGAAAGAAAATGTATGTTTAAATCTAACACTCTAACATAAACCCCAAGTATAAACCCCTAATCTGCCGCCCCCAACATCGCCGACACCTACATTACACTTATTAACCCCTAATCTGCTGCCCCCAACATCACTGCAGCAACTATACTAAAGTTATTAACTCCTAAACCTCTGGCCTTCCACATCACTAACACTAAATAAATATATTAACCCCTAAACCT
This sequence comes from Bombina bombina, assembly GCF_027579735.1. Taxonomy (NCBI): domain Eukaryota; kingdom Metazoa; phylum Chordata; class Amphibia; order Anura; family Bombinatoridae; genus Bombina; species Bombina bombina. The sequence goes on from NC_069503.1 coordinate 1,092,155,132, forward strand.
AACCCTAATAAAGTCTAACCCTAACCCTAATACCCCTAACTTTAATATAATTTAAATAAATCTAAATAAAAATTACTATTATTATCTAAATAATAGCTATTTAAGACTAAATACTTACCTGTAAAATAAAACCTAAGCTAGCTACAAAATAACTAATAGTTACATTGTAGCTATCGAACGGCTAGATTTAGAGTTTTGTCGGTAACGACCCGCGTATCTAACGCTGGCTTTTTTCTGGCCGCAACTTTAAAATAACTCTGGTATTGAGAGTCCACAGAATGGCTGCGTTAGGCTCCAAAAAAGGAGCGTAGAGCATATTTAACGCAACTTCAACTCTCGATACCAGAGTTGCTTACGGACGCGGCCAGCCTCAAAAACGTGGTAGCTGGCTGCGACGTTGTGAGGGGCAGGTTAGGGGTTAATAAATATAATATAGGGGTCGGCGGTGTTAGGGGCAGCAGATTAGGGGTACATAAGTATAACGTAGGTGGCAGTCAGCAGATTAGGGGTTAAAAAAATTTAATCGAGTATCGGCGATGTGGGGGGACCTCGGTTTAGGGGTACATAGGTAGTTTATGGGTGTTAGTGTACTTTAGAGCACAGTAGTTAAGAGCTTTATAAACCAGCGTTAGCCCAGAAAGCTCTTAACTCCTGACTTTTTTCTGCGGCTGGAGTCTTGTCGTTAGATTTCTAACGCTCACTTCAGAGACGACTCTAAATACCGGAGTTAGAAAGATCCCATTGAAAAGATAGGATACGCAATTGACGTAAGGGGATCTGCGGTATGGAAAAGTTGCGGCTGAAAAGTGAGCGTTAGACCCTTTTTTGAATGACTCCAAATACCGGCGGTAGCCTAAAACCAGCGTTAGGAGCCTCTAATGCTGGTTTTCACGGCTACCGCCAAACTCCAAATCTAGGCCTTAGTTTTTATTTTTATCTTACAGGTAAGTTTGTATTTATTTTAACTAGGTAGACTAGTTAGTAAATATGTATTAACTATTTACTAGCTACCTAGTTAAAACAAATAAAAACTTACCTGTAAAATAAAACCTAACCTACCTTACACTAAAACCTAACATTATACTAAAATTAAATAAATTAAAACATTTTTTTTATCTAAATTACAAAAAATAAAGAAATGATCAAATATTTAAACTAATAACACCTAATCTAATAGCCCTATCCAAATAAAAGTCCCCCCAAAATAAAAAATAAAAACCCTAGCCTACACTAAACTGCCAATAGCCCTTAAAAGGGCTTTTTGTGGGGCATTGCCCCAAATAAATCAGCTCTTTTACCTGTAAAAATAAAATACAAACAACCTCCCAAAAGTAAAACCCACCACCCACACAACCAACCCTCCAAATAAAATCCTATCTAATGGAATAGCCAATAGAATGCAAGCTCAATCCTATTTGCTGATTGCATCAGCCAATAGGATTTTTTACCCTTTAATTCCAATCGGAATACAAGGGACGCCATCTTGGATGACATCATTTAAAGGGAAACTTCATTCTTCAATAGACATCAAAAGAAGAGGATGCTCCTCACCGGATATCTTGAAGATGGAGCCGCTCCGCGTTGGAGGATGAAGATAGAAGATGCCGTCTGGATGAAGACTTCTATCCGCCTGGAGGACGACTTCTTGCCGCTTCGATGAAGATCTCCTGAGTCCTGGCTTCATTGAGGACTTCTTGCCACTTGAATGAAGTCTTCTCCCAGCTTCGTTGAGGACTTCTTGCCACTTGGATGAAGACTTCTCTCGGCTGGATGAGGATGGATGTCCAGTCTTCAAAAACTGTAAGTGGATCTTCAGGGGTTAGTGTTAGGTTTAATTAAGGGTTTATTGGGTGGGTTTTATTTTTAGATTAGGGACTTTAGGCAATGTAAAAGAGCTAAATGCCCTTTTAAGGGCAATGCCCATCCAAATGCCCTTTTCAGGGCAATGGGGAGCTTAGGTTTATTTAGATAGGATTTTATTTGGGGGGATGGTTGTGTGGGTGGTGGGATTTAATGTTGGGGGGTTGTTTGTATTTTGTTTTTACAGGTAAAAGAGCTGATTTCTTTGGGACAATCCCCCGCAAAAAGGCCCTTTCAAGGGCTATTGGCAGTTTAGTGTAGGCTAGGGTTTTTTTTTATTTTGAAGGCAGCTTTTTTATTTTGATAGGGCTATTAGATAAGGTGTAATTAGTTTAAACATTTGATCATTTCTTTTTTATTTTGTGTAATGTTACAGTGTTTATTATTTTTTGTAATTTAGATAAATGTATTTTTTAAATTTAATTTACTTAATTTTAGTGTAATGTTAGGTTTTAGTGTAACACAGGTTTTATTTTACAGGTAAGTTTGTATTTATTTTAACTAGGTAGTTAGTAAATAGTTAATAACTATTTACTAACTAGTCTACCTAGTTAAAATAAATAAAAACTTACCTGTGAAATAAAAGTAAAACCTAAGCTAGATACAATATACCTATTAGTTATATTGTAGCTAGCTTAGGTTTTATTCTACAGGTAAGTATTTAATTAGTTTTAAATAGGAATAATTTAGGTATTAATTGTAATTTTTATTTGGAATTATTTTAATTATGTTAAAGTTAGTGGGTATTAGGGTTAGGGTTATGTTAGGGTTAGACTTAGGTTTAGGGGTTAACAACTTTAGTATAGTGGTGGCGACATTGGGGGCAGCAGATTAGGGGTTAAAAAGTGTATTTAGGTGGCTGCGATTTTGGGGGCAGCAGATTAGGGGTTAATAAGTGTATGTAGGGGGTGACGACATTGGGGGCAGCAGATTAGGAGTTAATAATATTTAACTAGTGTTTGCAATGCAGGAGTGCAGCGGTTTAGGGGTTAATATGTTTATTATAGTGGCGGCAATGTCCGGAGTGGCAGATTAGGGGTTAATAAATTTTAGTGTTTGCAATGCGGGAGGGCCTCGGTTTAGGGGTTAATAGGTAATTTATGGGTGTTAGTGTACTTTGTAACACTTTAGTTAAGAGTTTTATGTTACAGCTTTGTAACGTAAAACTCATAACTACTGACTTTCAGGTGGCGGTACAGATCTTGTAATTATGGGCTGTACTGCTCACTTTTTGGCCGGACAGGCGCTATGGAAGTCCCATTGAAAAAGGACTTTTTAAAAAGTGCGGTAGTTACGTTGCGTGACGGCCAAAAAAGTGTGCGGTACAGCTTTACCTACAAGACTCGTAATAGCAGCGGTAGTGTAAAAGTAGCGTTATGAAGCTTTTTCATTCATAACGCAAAAACTCGTAATCTAGCCGATAGATAATCCCCAGTTTTGCATAACCAACAGTTATATTAATATACTTTTTCCCTCTGTGATTACCTTGTATCCAAGGCTCTGCAGACTGCCCCCTTATTTCAGTTCTGTTTGACAGATTTGCATTTTAGCCAATCAGTGCCCGCTCTTAAGTAACTGCATGGGCGTGAGCACACTGTTATCTATATGGAACACATGAACTAATGCCCTCTAGCTGTGAAAAACTGTCAAATGCATTCACATAAGAGGCGTCTTTCAAGTGCCTAGAAATTAGCATATGAGCCTACCTAGGTTTAGCTTTCATCTAAGAATACCAAGAGAACAAAGCAAATTTGATGATAAAAGTAATTGGAAAGTTGTTTAAAATGACATGGTCTGAATAATGAAAAGTTTAATTTTGACTAGTCTGTCTCTTTAAACTGCTTGGAAATTAGATGTGATTGCAGTGAGTGATTAACAGAATAAGCTAAATAAGTATGTACATTACAAAGACACAAATAGTGTATCATACAAATCTGTATGCTTGCACAGTAATGTGGAGAAGTTTAATCAAATGTGACATGTCAATGCCTGGCTGTTAGATGTTGATGCATGTACACAATCTAAACTGGATCCCCATATCCAGCAAAATTTTTTTTTTTAAATAATTTTTTATTGAAGTTTCAAAAAAGAACAAGATACAAGTTTGCCCAACAATAATATTAACATCGATATGTGACACACAATATTGTTACATGAATATTTTCCATTCAGTTAAGGCAGAGATTGGCAATCTAAACATCAAATCAATATAGTAAAGTTGGAGATCTCAAAAATAATAATAGCCATAACAAGAACAGGAGATTAACAATGGAGATTGGAGTCTCATGTACTGTCTAAACATGTGTCAGAGAAGGATTTGGGCTAATAAGAGGGAACTTCATTTTATAATTTTATTAGTTGAAATATAGCCCCCACAACTGTAGCAGGAATGCACTATAATTTTCAATTAAAATAGTCATGGTGTGGGGGATTGGCTGTTGTAGAGACCCCCCATGGGTCACAGTGAGTGGGGAAGGGAAAATGTTACAGTGGGCAAAAACCACTTGAGTTATAGGGGAAGGTGGGGTGGGAGGTCGGGGCCAACCATAGTAAAACCGTGAGGTAAGCTGATATATACAATTGTTTAAACTATAAACTCTATGAGGGTAGTAAATGGGATAGGGTGGCAAGAATAGCATATTGGCTAATATGCATACTTAAGGAAGACAGGTAGTCATATCGTCAATAATAATATGGTAAAACACAACTTGGCTGTTATCAAACAAATCAAACACATACAGACCTGATATCAGGAACATCTGTGAACCTGTGTGCATTAAACTGGGCCTCTCAAGATTTGCGCCTCAGTAAAAGCTGATTAACGATAAATGTAGAGGATTCTTACTGGGCTCTTTAATAAAGATAGGGGGGGTTGCAAGATGAGGGAAACATACTCAAATAGCTAGCAAGCCTAGGTTAGGACTGTATTAAATAAATATAGCATAGGGGAGATAATTAGATGTATAGGACAGGGTATGGTTCTCCATAACTCAAAATAAAGAGTGAACATTCTTTGTGCTCCTAGGTTTATATGTGAGGTAGGTTTCTCATAATACAAAATATCAGGTTATTAGTGCTAACCTAAAAAGCCCTCCAGTACACATAGTTAGAAAGGAAAACATCTAAAGCAGGATTTACGGCCAGTTAATAAGAGAAAAAATCACAAAACTACCATAGTGTAATAAAAACAGAATGCTCCATAGTTTTTCATATTCAGAATGTCTTCTAGAAAACATAATATAAAAGGTACCACCAGATTTGTAGATCAATATATGAGCCTGTTTGCTCAATTATCCACAGGGCTAGAGACACATATCAGAATCTTACCAAAAACTCTAGGGAATACCTATATTCTTATTCTTAATTATGTAATGGGATCTTTCTAAGTGGATGAAACCCTGGGCTAATTAGCATATTTAGTGGATATGATTCCTCTAGGTGTGATATGTGCTAAAAGTGTCAGTCTAGACTGTTGTGGTACAAGTATTTTGCCTGTGTCTACTAAGTTGTGTTGTGTGTGAACTGTCTTAGGTGATATCTATGGGTTACCCCTACGTTAGTTTAAATATACAAAAGAACAAAACTGAAACCACATAGCCATGGGCTCATTAGCTTTGTTAATAAACAATAGCCCTTTAGATACTTCTATAAAGGAGAACATATGAAATATGGGGAAATAACAGGTATTAAAGATAGGAACAAAGAGTTATGACTTAATTGGTATCATCCCAGAGGTGAATGGTCAGTCCGTGATGTCAAACTATTAAGTCCTCATATATGACTGAGTCTCTGTAATAACACAAGTCAAGTCTCTGAACTGCTGAAAATTAGTGATCAGCCCAGGAACAGCCACACAAGCCTTAGCCAACACCTGTCTTGCCACTCATCAGGGGTCTCAAATATTCTTCCAGACTGATGCACTCCGATCTCTGAACCATCCGCCCCTGCTCTGACAGATTAGCTATCCATGGTTCCGCTAACTCCGCATGAAGTGGAGAGTGCTGGGCTTCCTTCTCTCCATCCGTGGGCAAAAACCAGATTAGGAGGGAAAAGTTCAACGGCATGGCTGATGCGTGCATGGTCTCCCTTGTGAGAAGATTGCGCAGCTGCTCTGAATTATGCCCTAAATTTCCTGAGGACCTGTCCGGTTTTGTTAGGGACTCTTTCCTTGGCGGTAGATCAGGTTTTAATGAAACGACCCTTGCAACATAGAAGGGACCTGTTAGAGCTTGGGGGACACCTTCAGATGGGGATGTAAAATCGTACCTTGATTCCGTGTTAGCTGAGCAGCCAGAGCATTCCCACTCTTCAGACCGGTCTCTAGTGATATTCAGTCTGGCGTGGCGATCAGGTGTATCTGGGTGATCCGGATCATTAAGGGGAGGTAGGTTGTTGACCGGTTCTGTCCCATTCAAATCGCAATTGTGTAGGGCAGAACCAGAAATAAGCCGCAGTTCTCGGCTCTGAGCTGCATATTGGGAGTCCAGCGTGTCCATCAGGTTGAGTAAAGCTGTAATGGCGTGTGACTCCATAACAGGAGCTGGGTCAGGGGTCATGATACAGTTGAAGAGTTCGTAAAATAAAGGAGAGGAGAAAAAAAAAATAGTGGGGTATAAGAAGGCTTCTTACCCCTACTTGCCGAACAGGGGGTAGATCTGGAAGAGCAGCTATGTTCCGATTAGCAGGAGTCCTTTAGACTAGTTTTCAGCATGTGTGACCGTTCATCGGCATACCAAAATGGCGGATAGTATCGCTTCTGTGTAATACAATGCTTTCTCTGGGCGAATAGCTAAGAAGGCTAACAGTGCTCTGGTTTCATGTCTCCTCAGTCATGACCATAGGAAGTGTTCTGAGTGAATCAAAGACATATCAACAGTCAAGAAATAAATAAAAAAGAGTATGTATCAGGCTAGAAATCAGGAGCACTAGAGATATGCGTCCAGTCTGCTCGGCGGCTGGCCCCGCCCCCAATATATACAGCAAATTTAAAGGGATACTAAACCTTAAAATTTGTCTTTCATGATTCAGATAGAGCAGTCATTTTAAGCAATTTTCGAATTTACTCCTATTATCAATTTTTCTTCGTTCTTATGCTATCTAAATTTAAAAAGAAGAAATTTAAAGCTCAAGAGACGGCCCATTTTAGGTTCAGCACCATGGATAGTGCTTGCTTATTGGTGGCTGACATTTAGCCACCAATAAGCAAGACTAACCCAGGTTTTGAACCAAAAATTGGCCAGCTCCTATGCTTTCCATTCCTGCTTTTTAAATAAAGATAGCAAGAGAACGAAAAAAAAATTGATAATAGGAGTACCTTAGAAAGTAGCTTAAATTTGCAGGCGCTATCAGAATCATTAAAGAAGAAACAAAATCGGGTTTTCTTGACAATCTATCTTATTGCATTTCACAACTATTTATTGCCACTCTCAGAGGCATCGACTCTCCTAACCTCTGACCTAGCAAAGTGTTCCTTTAATTCTATTCCACCTCCAAAGATAAGTCTCTTGGTCATACATTTAAGGTAGATCAAACAATAAAGTATTTAGGGTTACATTTTCATAAGAACCCCAGAAGTTGGTATAGATTTAACTACTCCAGCCATTTTAAGAAAATAGTTTCTACTCTGCATGTGTTAAATTTATCTGGAATTATAAGGAACCTAGATTGTCACTAAGTAGATTGATGCAAAAAAATAAGAGTGTGCCGGATTAGCCCTGCCTGAAAAAAAAAATTGTATAATCTAGTGGCCTTATCCAAAATTGCATTGGATTGGATAGTAAACTCTAATGCAATATCATTCACAGAATTGGAAGAAGCTATTGTGGCGCTCTGTCTTAAAAGCTTTATTACATATATCTTCCAAGAATATACAGACAATGTAGCTAACCTTATATTGGTGAAGACTGTGATCCTCGCTTGGCAGAAATGTTGCATGATGTTGGACGTGGATTTTAAATTTTCGGAATTTCTTCCTTTTCAGGGGAATCCAGAATTTATCCATGGCTTCTCTTAAAGTATCTTTTCTTTTTGGAATGAAAAAGATCTCACTTTTTTCCATCAAGCTATGACTTTAAATGGTCTGACCTTATCATTTAATACACTTTTCAAAGATTCAATTTGCCCAGATCCAATTTATTCACTTTTTTTCAATTAAAACATTATATCAACTCTCAAAAATGGAGCCATGAAGCTTTGGATTTTTTGTCAGATATAAATATTTGTATTAAAAAGTTTAAGTTGGGCCTATACTCCATTTCAATATTGTACGAAATGTTGTTGGCTAAACAGAGTCAAGTCCATTTAAATAAAATTGTGCATTACTGGACACCACATTTTCAAGCAAAAAATGAACAAATAGTAATCAAAGCTTTAAGCTGCTAAGAAGTTGTAATGTCCCAACTGGCTTTAGTGAAACCCATATAAAATTGATACACAATACATATATTATTCCTCATAAGATTTCTAAGTATTACTCTATGATTATAGCTAACTGTCCACGTTGCGCGTTCCCAAAAGCAAATTTTACTCCTATGTTTTGGTTTTGCCCTAAAATTCTAAAATTATGGCAGAACCTTTTTTTTTTGGTTTAATAAACTGTATAGAGACAATATTATTATACAGCTGGAGAATATCCTATTTTTTGTTTAATTTTGAGGATGACCCACGAAGATATGTGCAAACTATAAATACTATTATTTTGATTGTACACTATCTTATTCTGAAAAACTGGAAGGCTTCTTTCGCTCCAGGATTGTCTTTATTTTTCAAAGAAATTCAAAGTCAAATTATTTATTTTTTAAACCTATAATAGCTTCCCCTTTTCAGGAAAAATAAAAATAAAAAAACTTTTTCAACAAATGGTTCCCTGTAATTAAAACTTATCCTCCTCCTTTGCAGAAACAGATCTTAACCCCTTTTCTTAGGTCAAATAGTTTTTATGACTTAGTTCTTTTAGACTGGTTCCCGCACAAGTGGGTATATAGTGTCTGAAAACTATGCTTGGTTGCTCTGGTAACTATACCACCCCAGACAGGGAGGTTGGGGACAAGGCCTTGATTCCCCCCCTCTCCCCTTCTTTTTTTTTCTCTTCCCCTCTCCCGCTCCCCCTGTTTGGTTTTGTTCTATTTTAAGAATAAAAAAAAAGAAGTCTTCATCCAACCAGGCCGAAGTCCTCAATCAAGCCGGGAGAAGTCTTCATCCAAGCCGGGCGAAGTGGTCCTCCAGACGGGCAGAAGTCTTCATCCAGACGGCATCTTCTATCTTCATCCATCTGGCGTGGAGCGGGTCCATCTTCAAGACATCCGACACGGAGCATCCTCTTCATCTGACGGCTCTTCTGGAATGAAGGTTCCTTTAAATGACATCATCCAAGATGGCATCCCTTCAATTCCGATTGAGTGATAGAATTCTATTAGCCATTCGGAATTAAGGTAGATAATGCCAATAGGATTGAGCTGGCATTCTATTGGCTGTTCCAATCAGCCAATAGAATGCAAGCTCAATCCTATTGGCTAATTGCATCTCTACCTTAATTCCGATTGGCTGATATAATTCTATCAGCCACTCGGAATTGAAGGGACGCCATCTTGGATGACGTCATTTATAGGACCCTTCATTCCAGAAGAGCCGTCGGATGAAGAGGATGCTCCGCGTTGGATGTCTTGAAGATGGATTTACTCCGTGCCGGATGGATGAAGATAGAAGATGCCGCCTGGATGAAGACTTCTGCCCGTCTGGAGAACCACTTCGCCAGGCTTGGATGAAGACTTATTCTGGCTTCGTTGAGGACTTTGGCCCAGTTGGATGAAGCAAATTGGCATCTTCAATCTTCTTTGTTCGCTCCTCCGCTGCGGAGCATCCATCCGGCACGACGACTTCCCCCACAAAAGGCCCTTTTAAGGGCTGGTAAGGTAAAAGAGCTTTGAACTTTTTTTAATTTAGAATAGGGTAGGGAATTTTTTTTATTTTGGGGGGCTTTATTATTTTATTAGGGGGCTTAGAATAGGTGTAATTAGCTTAAAAATCTTGTAATCTTTTTTTTATTTTTTGTAATTTAGTGTTTGTTTTTTTTTGTAATTTAGTTTAGTTTATTTAATTGTATTTTTAGATAGATATTTGTAGTTTATTTAATTGGATGAAGACTCCTGGTAAGATGATCTTCAAGGGGTTAGTGTTAGGTTTTTTTAAGGGGGTATTGGGTGGGTTTTAGAGAAGGGTTGGTTGTGTGGGTAGTGGGTTTTAATGCTGGGGGGAAGTTGTATTTCTTTTTACAGGTAAAAGAGCTGATTACTTTGGGGCAATGTCCCGCAAAAGGCCCTTTTAAGGGCTATTTGTAATTTAGTGTAGGGTAGGGCTTTTTTATTTTGGGGGGCTTTTTTATTTTGTTAGGGGGATTTGATTAGGTGTAATTAGTTTAAAAATCTTGTAATTTGTTTATTATTTTCTGTAATTTAGTGTTTTTTTGTACTAATTTTATTTAATTGTATTTAATTTAGGTAAGTAATTTAATTATAATGTAGTGTTAGGTGTTATTGTAACTTAGGTTAGGTTTTATTTTACAAGTACTTTTTATTTGTTTTAGCTAGGTATTTATTAAATAGTTAATAACTATTTAATAACTATTCTACCTGGTTAAAATAAATACAAACTTGCATGTGAAATAAAAATAAAACCCTAAGATAGCTACAATGTAACTATTAGTTATATTGTAGCTATCTTAGGGTTTATTTTATAGGTAAGTATTTAGTTTTAAATAGGAATAATTTAGTTAATTATAGTAAGTTTAATTTAGATTTATTTAAATTATATTTACATTAGGGGGGTTAGGTTTAGGGTTAGACTTAGATTTAGGGGCTAATAACTTTAGTATAGTGGCGGCAACGTTGGGGGCGGCAGATTAGGGGTTAATAAATGTAGGTAGGTACCCAAGATCAAAAAAACTCTGGATAATCCACTGGGGAGGCCCATAGTGGCCAGCAGGGGTTCCCTATGCGAAAGACTGGGATACTGGCTAGACAATGTCCTACAGCAAATAGTGAGACCTCTACCAGGATATATTAGAGATAGTACACATTCGATCAACTATTAAATGGCATAGTAACTATAAATGGCTGACCATCGATGTATCCTCGCTCTATTCTAGCATTCCTCACTCAGAAGGATTAAAAGCACTAAAATTCATGTTAGAAAGATATACTGAATTTCCCAACAGTTTCATAGACTTCTTAATAGAAGTAACACAGTTTCTTCTAACCCATAACTTTTTTGTGTTTGAGGGGGCATATTACCTCCAAAGATGTGGCACAGCCATGGGGGCAAAATTTGCCCCCTCCTATGCTAACTTTAATATGGGGTACTTTGAGGCTTGCCACGTCTTTGGGGGTAAGTGCCACCTCAAGCCAAATATCATTAAAAATGGAAGGTAGATAGACAATTTGATTCTCATATACAAAGATAACCATGATACAACTATTCCAGAATTTATCCAATACCTCAATCACACCGAACTAAACTTATCCTTCACCTATAAGGCTAATCATTAAAATATTGAGTATTGGGATTTATATTTACAACATGATGATAAGAATAACATCATCATTTCTAATTATAGCAAACCTCTATCCAGGAACACCATTCTAAGGGCATGCTCCAAACATGAGAAAGGGCATACCAAAGGGGCAATTCCTCCGCTTGCGTAGGAACTGCTCTACACTCAAACTATACAAAAATGAAGCCCAGAAACTAACCAACAAATTAATAGCTGGAGGATACAACAAAACATCATTAACAAAACAATGATACATGTAGCCAAAATGAACAGATATGCCCTATTAAACAAAATAGAGGATGATATAAACCAAATCACAAACAGAAGTCTATACACAAACACATCTTCATCATCTTATAAAACTGAGAATAGGATGGATACATTAGATAAAGACTCCATATATTTCACAACTAAATACAGTAGACAATTCTACACAATTTGTAGAATTATTAGAAAATATCTTCCAGTCCTCAATGGTGACACTACACTCAAATACAGGCTAGATAATACAGTAAAATTCACAGAGAAGAAAGTCATAAACATAGGTGATATAGTAAAGAAAAAATTCTACAAAAAGGAACAAACACAAACTAACTGGCTGACACCTTCTTCTGGCTTCTACAAATGTGGATATGTCCGATGTAAAAGTTGTGACTACACGAACACAAGTAAAATATTTATATCAACTCAAACAGGAAAAGAATATCACATAAAGAGTAGAATTAGCTGTACATCTACATTTGTCATCTACTTAGTGACCTGCAAGGAATGCAAATTTCAATATGTTGGTATCACTACCCATTCCCTTAAAGACAGAATAAGGGAGCACCTCACATCTATAGAGGATACTTTACCCAGAACCCCTATAGCGAAACATTTCCATACACATTTAGATCATATAAAGAATTTCTCTTTTCAGGGAATAGAACACATAGAAATGGACCCTCAGGGAGGTGATAGACTAAAAACCCTACTTAAAAGGAAGGTCTATTGGATATTCACATTAGCAACAAGAACACCCACAGGTATCAATAGGAGATATGATGTGAATCTATTTATTGAATAATACACTACCCTTAATAATTTTAAGTAGCAATAATAGGATAACCAATAGTATAATCATTAGCAACACCCTGAGTGTCTAGACTAAATTCCCTGTCAGATCAACTTACATGCACACAACTTACATACACACATTTTAAAGAATTATTATTGAATACTGCTATAACACAACCTAGCTCTAAAGTTATAAATTTGTAAGTTGAACAACATACTAAAATACTAAAACACACAGACACACATAAATAATAACTAATCACCCCCCAGTCCCATGAATGGAGACTCCTTGTACCCCATAAAAAGGAACATACAAAGGGATAAATAAAACCTGCTTCTTGCAATATGTACGAGTATAACACTAAGGTCTGGTGTATTATTCATTACCTAGACAATAATATACTATAGAAAAAAGCAGGACACTTTTGTAGGCAACCCCTAGATAGTTTTTATCCAGGAATTATAATATCCTTTTAATATTAGTATGTTGTTTATTAAGGTTTCTTTTTCTTCTTCTTTTTTACTTTACTCTACTTCATTATGTTGGTAAATGTTTTCAGAAAATGTGATTGTAAACAATTTGAGCAAAATGTATTCAATGTCTCAGTGTACCATCCCAAAGAATAATATTATTGTATTCCACGTCTGAGCCAATTAAACTCTCCCCTAACCTAGAGACCTATGGGTCCCTTTCTATTGGTTAACCCACCCTATTTAGGCTCACCTGTGGCATCAGATTATCTATCTCTGAGGAAGCGCATGTACGCATGCGCGAAACATGTCAGATAGTAAGAGCTGCACCTCTTGTCTATCACCTGTATGAATAAACACTGTTGGCACTGGCTACCTTTCCGGATCTGTCGTTTTTTTTTTTTCTTCAGTTAATAAATGTAGGTAGGTGTCAGCGATGTTAGAGACGCCAGATTAGGGGTTAATAATATTTAACTAATGTTTGTAAGGCGGGAGTGCGGCGGTTTAGGGGTTAATATATTTATTATAGTGGCAGCGATGTCCGGTTTGGCAGATTAAGGGCTAAACATGTATTTTTAGCGTTTGCGATGTGGGAGGGCCTCAGTTTAGGGGTTAATAGGTAGTTTATGGGTGTTAGTTTACTTTTCAGCACTTTAGTTAAGAGTTTTATGCTACAGCGTTGTAGTGTAAAACTCTATTTAAAATGCGGTAACAGTCTTGACAGGAGAGGGTCTACCGCTCACTTTTTGGCAGACTTGTAATTCCGGCGCTATGCAAGTCCCATTGAAAAAAGAGGATACACAATTTACGTAAGTGTATTTGCGGTATTTCCAAGTCTGGCCAAAAAAGTGAGAGGTGAGCCTGTACCTTCAAGACTCGTAATACCAGCGGGCGTTAAAAAGCAGTGTTAGGACTTCTTAACGCTGCTTTTTTAACATAACGCACAACTCTTAATCTAGCCACAAGTAATTGTAAAATAAAATGCTTAATTATATGTAGTTAAAAGCCTTGCAATATACTTTCATTGTTTGTTTTGTCTCTTGTTACTGTAATTTAAATCAGAACATTATCAGCTTTTAAATTCTGGTTACAAGAGGAAATTAAGACTCCAGATGTAATACTACTATATTCCACACACTAATTAGTAGAGATGTGCTGGGAAGAAAATGTTGTTTCATTACGAATATTCATGGAAATTAATTTCCCCGAATATTTGTTGGCTGCACTATTCAGTTTGTTTAATTTAAAACGAAAATCAAATTTTTGTTAAACATTTACATTAGTTTTCGTTCAAAAAATAAATATATAAGAGCTAGATTACAAGTGGAGCACTATATATCACTTTCATGAAAGCGATATTAGCACTCAACTTTGTAATACCAGCACACGAAGAGGGTAAGTCACACAGCGATGGCAGTCATCAAATATATATGTATTTTCAGATATACATACAGTATATATCTATGTGTTAATCTGTGTATATACACATATTAACATATAAATATATATGTATATAAGCATATACATATATATTTAATGGGAACACACAGTTGCCATTGACCACATTGTAAAGGCAATTTCCAGTGCCGTTTTTTTTTTTTTTTAACACCCCACTCCCAAAAACTTTAACTCCAAAATACTGCCTAGTGCAGTCAGTTTATTAAAAAGCAAATATGCAGCAATCTTCATTTGTTAATTAACTACACTAGACAGTATTTTGGGGGCCTTTGGGGCATATTTTTAAAATGAACCAGAGATCCGGGGCGCGATCCGATATAGATCGTAGTTTGCGGCGCAAGCGAGGGAACCCGCGTTGCCCGCAGTTTCAGCTCGCAACTCGAGCTATCCCATATATGTCGCCGTCAGATGCTAACGTGCCGTAAGTCTGACAAACCAGCGATGTCCAGAAATCTGCGCAAGTACAAATTTCTGGCGTCGCCAGTGACTTGCGGCACGTTAGAAACTGCCGGCGCCTACAAAACCTGACTAAAGTCTAAATCACCTGCACTGTCTAACACGCCTCCCTAACATAGCCCGACAAGTCTAACACGCCTCCCTAACATAGCCCGACACGTCTAACCCTCTATCCGCTATCCCCCCTCACTAGCCTAACAATAAAATATGTATTAACCCCTAAACCGCCGCTCCCGGAGCCCGCCACTACCTAATAAAGTTATTAACCCCTAAACCGCCGCCAGCTATATTAAATCTATAACCCCCTAAAGTGAGCCCCTAACACCGCCGCCATCTACCTTACCTACCCCCTAAAGTGAGCCCCTACCCCGCCGCTATCTATTTTAAAATTATTAACCCCTAATCTAATCCCCCTACCCCGCCGCCATCTATATTAAATTATTTAACTCCTAAAATACTAAACTATCCCTACCACTAAACCTAAGTCTAACCCTACAAATAGCCCTGAAAAGGGCTTTTTGCGTGGCATTGCCCCAAAGTAACAGCTCTTTTGCCAGCCCTTAAAAGGGCTTTTGGCGGGGCTTTGTCACAAAGTAAACTGCTCTTTTGCCTACAATCTACATCCCTCTACACCGCGGCCACCTATAATAAATGTATTAACCCCTAATCTAAACCCCCTACACCGCCGCCAGCTATATTAACTATATTAACCCTAATTATATTAGGGTTAATATGGTTAATATAGTTATTATATTATATATATTAACTATATTAACCCTAATTATATTAGGGTTCATATAGTTAATATCGTTATTATATTATATATATATATATTAAGTATAATAACCCTATCTAACTCTAACATCCTAACTAAACTCTTATTAAAATAAATCTAATATTAATATTATTAATTAAAATATTCGTATTTAAATCTAAATACTTACCTATAAAATAAACTCTAAGATAGCTACAATATAATTAATAATTACATTATAGCTATGTTAGGATTTATATTTATTTTACAGGTAAATTGTTAATTATTTTAACTAGGTATAATAGCTATTAAATAGTTATTAACTATTAATAGCTACCTAGTTAAAATAATTACACAATTACCTGTAAAATAAATCCTAACCTAAGTTACAAATACACCTACACTATCAATAAATTAAATAAACTACAAATATCTATCTAAAAATACAGAAAGGTTGAGTCAATCGTCAGCACCTGTTAATTGATACAGGTGAGTTTAATTACAAATTACTGAAGCATCACAAATTGGAATGCAAATATTTCTTACAATTGTGAGAATGTGCCTATAATTTTGTCCAGTCCATTTTTTTATTTTTGCATGGTATGTGTCAGATTTGGCTTTTTTTCTTCACTTTTTTGTGTCATACCAATACAAACAAAAGAAATAAACATGAGAATGCCTAAACATTTGTAATTGTAATAATTGTCTGGGCAAAGAGGTGCATTATCTGACAGACATGCAGGGGTGTCAATATTTTTGACCATGACTGTGTATATATATATATATATATATATATATATATATACACATACATATACATATATACACACACAAACACATACTGTGTGGTTTGGTGTTCCAAGCACTCCCTGTAATGTTGACATGCCTGGGTGCTCTCTATAGTTTGTATGTAGAAAATTGGTGAAAGAAGGGGCACTCACAGGTCTTAATAACTTCAAATATTTAGAACTTTATTGTTGTAAATTATTCATCATAGCGTTCAGTCAACGTTTCAGTCCTCACAGGGACCTTTGATCATAAAGTCTTTGCAAATAAATGACACATTCTTGACAAAGGTCCCTGTGAGGACCGAAACATTGACTGAACCCTATGACGAATAATTTACAACAATAAAATTCTAAATATTTGAAGTTATTAAGACCTGTGAGTGCCCCTTCTTTCACCAAGTTTATATATATATATATATATATATATATATATATATATATATATATATATATATATATATATATATTCATTTGGATATATAGATATAGATTTTCTAGAAACACACACATACATATATATATATATATATATATATATATATATATGATATAGGATATACATATATTTATATTAGAGATGTGCATTAATTTTGTTATGAATGCAAATTTGTAAGAAAAAACAGATATAGATATTAGTTTTGTGAATATCCAAATGAAAGCAGGTATGAAATTTAAAGAAATTTAGTATTCATTAATTTTCTTTAAATTACCTTTGAGTGGTTAAAAACTTACCTCTAGCACACTAAAGAGCTGAGCTAACCCCAAATCTTCTTCTCAGAGTCACTAGTCACGCATTAAAGGGGAAGGTCCTTTAACATAGTCATTGGGATCCGCTGCTCTAAGCTCTCTATTAGCTTGGCCTGGGGCTCTGAGAATAAGAATCAGGGTTAGCTTGGCTCTCCTGCTGATAGAATTAAATATAATGCTATAGGTAACATTGTCACCTGTAGCCAAGGAACATTTACATTTGTTTAAAGAAAATGAATGTTCCACCAGTATTTAGTATTCATTTAATTTAAAACAAAATAAATGCTAAATAGCGCAGCCAATGAATATTCAGGGAAACAAATTTCTCTGAACATTTGGTTTGAAATATTTGGGCTTTTTTTTTTTTTTTTTTGCGGCTGCACAAGTTTAGATAGATAGATTAATAGATAGATAGATAGATGATAGACTAGATAGATAGATAGATTATAGATAGATAGATAGATAGATAGACAGACAGGCAGACAGGCAGACAAACAGGCAGACAGGCAGACAGACAGACAGACAGGCAGACAGGCAGACAGACAGGCAGACAGATAGATAGGCAGACAGACAGGCAGACAGATAGATAGGCAGACAGACAGGCAGACAGATAGATAGGCAGACAGATAGATAGACAGATAGATAGGCAGACAGATAGATAGACAGACAGATAGATAGACAGATAGATAGGCAGACAGATAGATAGGCAGACAGATAGATAGGCAGACAGATAAATAGGCAGACAAATAGATAGGCAGACAGATAGATAGGCAGACAGATAGATAGATAGATGATAGATAGATTAAAAAATATAATTTATGCTAAATTAAGAACAAAGGTATTAAAAGTATTTCTTAACGCACCATCGGCTTTAGCCTAGTTGGCTTAGCACACATTTGGGTTAGTGCAAGAACGATAGCCAGAAGAGGCTTCTTTAGTGAGCCTCATTTAAATTCAAATTTTAATACGAGCTCAAGAATAGGAGCACTGTTTATTTAACGTGTGTGGTGCTAGTGCACAAGAGAGCTAATAGTTTTGCGCTCTACTTGTAATCTAGACCTTAATTAGTAAAAAATAAACAAAAACATAATCAATCATTTAAAATTATAAATGGCATGGGATTATCTATTTTTTAAGCAATACAAATTCTGGAGTAGACTGTCCCTTTAAAGGGATATGAAACCCAACAGTTTTATTTTGTGATTCAGAAAGAGCACACATTTAAAAAAAAAGTTTCCAATTCACTTCTGATATCAAATTTGCTTAATTCCCTTGATATTCTGTGTTGAAGAGATACCTAGGTAGGTATCTGAAGCACTACTTGGCAGAGGATAGTGCTACCATCTAGTGGTCTTGAAAATGGATAACATTCCTGCAAAACTGCTGCCATATAATGCTTCAGAAATTGTCTGGCATCTAAGCATATGCCCCTGCTTTTCAACAAATGATAACAAGAGAATGAAGAAACACTGATAATAGAAGTAAATTAGAAAGTTGATAAAAAATACATGCTTTATCTGAATAATGAAAGAAAAATGTTGGGTTTCATATCCCTTTAACTATTCTAATGATGAAACATACAAAATATTGAACTCTATCAGAAAAAAAGCCAGCAAATACAGCTCCACTCAGCTCTATATTAATCTCAGTCAGCTTTGTTTAGATCTCTTCTTGTAATCTAGAGAGACCGTAAAAAAATAACACCGTAGATTAATTTCAGACATATTGTTCCGATTGTATAAGGTCAATCATCTTAGCTTCAACAAGACATTTTAGAGTATTTTTTCTCTATATACCACCTTGTAATAGATTCTACAGCACCTAACCTTCAACTATTAGAATACCTGTAACAGCAAGCCCAGCATCCTACCCCTAGAAAATGTGTATACAAGATGAAAAAGAACCAGTTAAAAATGCCTTTTAATTAGCAATTAGATAAATACAATTATCCTTTGGACTTTTAGCTTTTAATTTGTTCCCAGTGATCAATTTTACTATTGCTGTAGTGTTTCGAAATTTTTAACAAACAACTCCTTTACCTTTATATTGACATTTGAAATAGTTTATTTTGTTTGTGGTATCCCCACCTATACCGAAAGTTGCTATATTTAAGTTTATGCTAAAGAAAGCTGCATAAAGACAGCCAGCAAAATAAATTACACTCACAGTGAAAGGTTGGATAAATAAACAATAAAATGTTTATTTTGATTTGTTCTCTCTAAGGCCCTAATGATCGAAAGTGCCTCAATGTGGCAAAATATTGAAAAGGGGTGAGTGAGTCGCAAAGTTGAGAAAGCTGGGGAAATATTCCAAAGAACTGACACTACTGTTTAAAGGCCACATCGCCGAGAGGCACCGTAACATACATTTCAGTGAGTGGCAATGCTACTGTGATACCGATGATATATTCAAAGCAGCATCCCACCTACATCAAAGATGTAATGTAAATGATCCCTTTACACAAAACTGTATGACAATACAATTTACATATGTCAACAGAAACTCAACCCCTATTTATACAATACAAGTGATTATAAAAATATCAATAATACACCTAAAGCAGCTGGGGGATTGTGGGTATATGAAATATGTATATATATTGTTTAATCTGTATGTATTGTATA
Organism: Bombina bombina; assembly: GCF_027579735.1. Taxonomy (NCBI): domain Eukaryota; kingdom Metazoa; phylum Chordata; class Amphibia; order Anura; family Bombinatoridae; genus Bombina; species Bombina bombina. The sequence continues at coordinate 1,092,174,893 of NC_069503.1, forward strand.
GTATAGTATTACAATATCTATGTAAACTTTAGGCATGGTTGTAAAAATCTTGTATTTTGTCCTTAGGTGTGTTTTTTTTTAACTTATTTTAAGAATCCGATTGCACATTCACGATATTCGTGTTTGCGATGGCGCTATTGTGTTTTACATATAATATTGCAATCACACTGTAGTAGTTTGATACTGTGTGATCACGGACGGCGAGCCTAGTGAACCCAAACAGGCAATTTGAATATCAGGGCATAAGTATTAGTCTTTGCTATAAAGACAGAGATAATATAAAGAAGCATGTGTGTGTACAGGGAGCAATAAAATAAGGAAATCTGATTCCCTTGCAAACGTAACCCAACCTCGATAAACCCAGCTATTTCATATACAAAAATAAACTTAAAAAGTGATTTCTCATACATTTTATACTCTGTAGCTGGTATAAAACATAATTGGAAGTGCATTAAAAGGGAAATGGAACCCAACATTTTTCTTTCATGATTCACATAGAGCATGTCATTTTTAACAACTTTCCAATTTACTTCTAATATCTAATTTGCTTTATTCTTTTGCAATCCTTTGTTGAAAAGAATACCTAGGTAGATCCAGAAGCAGCAAAGCAGATTGGTGGCTGCACACATATGTCTCTTGTTATTGGTTTACTTCATGTGTTCAGCTAGTTCGCAGTAGTGCATTGCAGCTCCCTCAACAAAGGATATCAAGAAAACAAAGCAAAATTGATAATAGGATTAAATTAAAAAAAAGTGTTGCAAAATTATATTTGCTATCTGACCAATGAAAGAACAAATTTGGGTTTTATGTCCCTTTAAGAGAAACACAATTTTACAGTACGTACACTGTCCCTTTAAATTCTATCACTTGCCCCAACAATTATTGTGCAAACTGTCACCCCAAGGTCCATAAAAACAGAAAATATTGATTTATTTATAATAATAGTATCACACAGAGGTAAAAAACAGTATCTTGGTAAGAAACTGTGCAATTGAAAGTCCTTTAAAATAGTCTGTACAAATCTGAGGAGAATTTGCTCATAAAGATTAATAATAAATCCCATGGGCATTGGTAGAGAGCATTGTTAAAACATGAAAAAACTTCTGCACCTCATTTATATGTAGTTATCCAAAGCATTTTAAAAAAAATATAACCTCCTACAGGCAGTTTGTCAGCTATGAATACTTATCTATGTCTTCATAAATGTCATGAAATGACAAAACAGTAAATTCAATATTACAAAATGTTCCATATTCTAAGTATTATTTACATTATGTTAAGATAAATTACCACAAAAAAAATCATTCTGTGCCTGTCTAGTGGAGATATATCATTATAGTGAACAACAACAATGTAAAGTGACTATTTCATTCATGATTTTCTAATATACGTATTTATTTTCATTGTTAGAAATATGTTCCAGAACAAAATTGAAATGATACATTTTATAATGAAAGCAGATAGTGAACTATGACTGATAAGTATAGATGTATAGTACATTGCAAGTTCCTAGTAAACAATACTGATTTCAACATCATTGAGTTTTATTTCAACAAGTAATTAAAATTAGAAAATGTTTAGCTTTGTTATAGTTTGTGCCTACAAATAAAATACACAAGTCTCTTGAAACAAAATAGCTTTAAATGTATTTATTGATAGAGATGTTGAAACTGTTGATATTTTACAAATAATACATGACAATAAAGAAGCAAAATAATTAAATGTATAAAGAATCTTCAATTAACTCATGGCATTTAAGAATTACAATATTTTGGGCAAGATTACGAGTGGAGCAGCGATATAAGGTTTAACAATTGTTTACACACAGTTTAAATGGCTCTTGTATTACAAGTTAAAAGTCAAAGCGTTCGCTTGAGCACAATCGCGGTTTATGCAAGAATGATTACTGCGACTTCAGAGCTGTAGTTAACTGTTTTGCGAAAATAAAAAGTTGCACAAAATTCATCAAAAATACATTACACAGTACAATCATAACACCATCTAATAAAAAATATTTTAAAAAAATATTGCACACAAAAGTTATAAGGGCTCAAAGATATGAGGTATCAGGTGTTAGAATAAAAGGCAGGTAAAGACTTTAACATAGAGATACATATACTTGTCTAAAGATGTATATGTGTGTGTGTATATATATATATATATATATATAGTGTATATATATATATATATATATATATATATATATGTACATAGGTATTTATGTATTTATAGGTGTATATATGTTTCTTACAGACGTATATACACATATTAACAGATCAATACATATGTATGCACACATATATAGACACAAATATATATATATAAACATATTTATACAATATTCATATGTATATATGTATTAAAGGTTTTCACTATGTATTTAGTGTAAATATTTCAAATTATAATGTTCTGCACAGAATATGTTCTAAGTGTGTATAGATATGTATATATCTATATCTATATATAATCATGTATATATATATATATATATATATATATATATATATATATACACACAGTATATAGGTATAGATATTTATTGTACCAAAAATACCATCAGATTTGTAGAAATATGTATTTATGAATAAATACAACATATTCTTCTATGTGAAGAACTTTGGAATGTGAAATATTAATATTTTCATATCAGGTTAGCGCACTTGAGAACAGTGGGACTTAAAATTGTTAGTGCTATGATGTGTTAACATCGCTCAAGAGCAATCCATACCACTTCCATTTTTTTAAAATAAGTTTATTGTGAATTTTGAGCAAATGTCACCTGCATACATCTGGTAAGATAAACCAGTGATACTCTCTGGTATAAAATGCTTAGAGCATATCATGAGAGAGATTCATACATACCCTGGAATCTTTCCTGTTAAGCCAAAGGAACTCCCCTGTCCCTTCCATTTTCTGAAACCATCTATTTTATTTTACATAAAACAAAAGCAATGTAAGTGCAATTTAATTTCTAAAACATATACAGAAATATACAAAAACAGCAGAAGAAAAAAATGGCGAGTCTCCAGGTGCTAATATCAAAAGAAAATTCTTTATTCATGGAGAGTAAAACACTTAAATACCAAGTTTGGTAAAAGTCACAGCATAGAAGCAACGTCTTACACGTTTCGGCAGTGCACTGCCTTAATCATAGACATGCTGTTAGTGAGAATCATTGGATTTAAATACACATATGTATATCATGATAATTAAAACCTGCTGAGACCTTAAAGAGAAAGTACCCCTACTAACCTAAACAATTAAACCTGTTCTAAGTGAAAGAAAGAGGAAAGACTGCTGAAATACACCTAAATACAAAACTATTTACCCTATCTGCATCAATAATATAAAAGAGCAACAAATTATCATATCTCAAAGAGCCAACTCCTAAAATTACATATATTATGGTGACACTTACATAGATCATTTAGCCTAATGTTGTTGTTATAATTTATCTCATCAGTTTGATACCTTAGCAACTCCTAAATTTACATATATTAGGCTGACATATGCATAAATCATTAGGCATGATATTATTGTCTTAATTTATTATCCCAAGCTTGTAACTCAGAAATACCAAACAGCACAGCTATAAATAATAGGATATATGTTTAGGAGTATAATTATACCTAACCAATTGGAATTATTTCGGACTCGAAGGCAGGTCCCCAACAAGATCTACAATCAAGGGGTAGATAATTAATTAGATCTCACTGCACTAGCATCAGAAAATCACAAAAAAGAAAAGGGACAATCTATCACTGAAAGAGAGAGAAGCTGCATTACAAAACAATGATAACCTGGTCATTAGAGCCACCGATAAGGGTGGCTCTATAGTAGTAATGAACAAAACCCAATTCATCGCTAAGGCCAATAGACAACTAATGGATGAAAAACAATATATCCAGCTTAAGAAAGATCCAAAAGAGGAATTCAAATTTGAACTGGAACATCTGTTGGATGAAGGAAGGGAGATAGGGATGTTCGATGATGACACTTATAATTATCTACAGGTAAAATTCCCCATTAGACCCACATTTAACCACCTACCGAAAACACACAAACCAGGACCAGAGATACAGGGAAGACCCATAGTTAGTGGTATCGGCTCACTAACCGAAAAGTTATCACAATGGTTGGATGCAATACTCCAACCCTTTGTGGAGGAGCTACAAAGCCACTTAACAGATACAAAACATCTGTTAAGTCTCTTGAAGGATGAGGGTTGGAATGAAAATAATATTTGGTTAACCATAGACGTTAAGTCACTTTACTCTTCCATTCCACACAAAGAAGGGTTAAAGGCTATCAGATTTTTTCTAACCAGATCAGGTCAGTTTGAGGATGAACAATGTGGATTCATACTACGGGTCACAAATTATCTACTAACACACAATTACTTTTGTTTTGGGGGAGATTTCTATCTCCAGAGATGTGGGACTGCCATGGGGGCCAAGTTTGCCCCCTCCTACGCCAACCTATACATGGGTTGGTGGGAACAGTCCCACATCTATGGAGATAGAAATAATTTCAGCCAGAACATCACCTTCTATAAAAGATTCATCGATGATCTCCTGGTATTTTGGCTAGGAGATGAATCTGGGATAAATTCATTTGTTGAAGAGCTGAATAACAATAACCTAGGTCTAGGTTTTACCTTTGAACACAATAGGCAAACTATTAACTATTTGGATGTAACCCTAGGGGGTGAAACAGGAGTGATGGGAGGTAGAATTACAACAAGTGTCTTTCGAAAACCTTCGGCTAAGAACACTATTCTACATGCCAAGAGCAATCACCCAAATAGGGGTTTCAAAGCAATAGCGAAAGGACAGTTTGTGAGAACCCTAAGAAATTGCTCAACAAAATCAACATATGAGACTCAAGCCAGGGAACTCACAGACAGACTAGTCTCTAGAGGGTATTTCAAACCTATGGTAAATGCCATTAACAAAAAAGTGAGCCAAAGAGACAGGGAGCCCCTTTTACAACAAGCGAATAGATCCACCAGAAAGGGACAGATACAAAAAAACACATTTTTGACAACATACAGTGACCAATTTGGGGATATCTGCAACATTATCTCCAAACATTTTCCACTACTTATGGCGGACGAGGGCTTAGCAGAAACAATAAGAAAAGGTTGTCGCTTTGCATTCAAAAGGGGAACTACCCTTGGTAACAGAGGAGCCCCAACACTACTTCGTAATGCAAATAACACAAATGACAGTTCATGGCTCACTACAAAGGGGGTTTTCAAATGTCACTATCATGATTGCATTGCCTGTAAGCACTTATCACCAGGCAATGAATTTGTTAGCACAACAACAGGTGAACATTTCTTGCATGACAGGTGCTACAATTGTAGAGCCTGTTATGTGATTTATGTATTGACATGCTCAGAGTGCAACCTACAATATGTAGGTATGACTACAAGAGCGATAAGAGCAAGAATCAGGGAGCATGTCAGTAACATAAAAATGGGCACACTAACTACACCACTAATCACACATTTCAGTCAAACACACAATAAAAATCCAAGTTCACTAAAATGGACGATAGTCAAACATGTCTCACCCCCAATCAGGGGAGGGGACAGGGCATCGTTGTTGGCAAGGGAAGAGGCATACTGGATACTAAAGCTGGCCACCAGGTGGCCCTCTGGTCTGAATAGCGAGTTTGATTTAATTAACTTTTGGAAATGAAATATCCTTCAGTTACATTACATGAAATAATAATTAATCAAAATAAAAGGAATAACAAACAAATATTAATTGCTATAATAAATAAATAAATTAATAAATGAATACATTCCCCAATAAATTATATTGGCCGCATAACATATATTTTGACTTTCTTTTTAAAAAAGAAAAAGTCCATCTATAGGATGATATTTGGAAAATCAATAGACGCCAATAATAACTTGAACCAATTGTCACTCAGGCAAGGCTTTACATGTGTTAAATGCACTATTGGTGCTATAGTTAAGTTAGGGGCTATAAGAATCAATCACTAACTCACTGTTAGACAGATATCAATCAGTTAAGACAAATTAACCCATCACACAGTAGATTACAACAACATTGTACTATATACAAAATATAAAAGCCAAATATTGCTATTTGTGTTATATTATATTTTTATTTGGTTTTATTTTTATTTATTTTATTTTTCTATTTCAATTTTCTGTTCGATTACAACTATAACTCCTACCTTATTGTATGAACAGTTAATGCCTCCATTTAGTTTGTATTAAGTCTTCTATATATCACCTATTTGTTTGTTGTATTGATACATGTAAACACATATAGAGCGTAATCTGCTCATATAATTGAGAATGCTGCACACAGGGAGTGTTTGTTTTGACCAATAGGAAGGCACACCTTCCTTTTTAAACGCAGGTTGATGATCACTCACTATGCTATGACTACGGCGGGAGAAGCCGAAACGCGTCAGCAGTAGTGACCACCAACCCGTGCTGCAGCCTCTGTGACAGTAAACAGAAGTGATGTTGTACAAAGTTTTATTCAAATAAATCTGGAAATTTGATGAAAACCTAAAAGACCGGAACTCCTTCTTTCCTTCTATTTTTGAATTTGCCTCAAACCAGGTAGGAGCTCCGGTGAAAATAAATTACCTGCACCAAACCAGAATACCGGAATATCGTAGAAGAGTCTAGGAGCAGCGAGCAGTGAAAGGGGCGCAACGTCACACGCCCGGCTGAGCTCAGACGCACGCACACGGACACGACAGCAGACGGCGGGTAGCTTGAGGAGGGGAGAGAGCGGCAGAGCTGGATAGCTGCAGGAAGCAGACAAGTTTCATCTCCCCCAGGACCGAGCACCAGTGACCAGCGGAAAGTGAGTCCCATATTTACATTCATAGTTGTAATGTGTTAGCGTGATTCGAGTGAACACTCCATAACTCAACCCAGACACAGAGGGGTGCTTAGCAGCCACTTTACGGAAGGGAGTACTAACTTTGTCCAAATTAAATTAGTATGCCTAGAGAGGATATCATTGGTGGGACCAAAAATTAATTATGCCCCTGTCAATATAAAAGCCTAATGGCCTTCTGGTCTTCAGCTGAAAAATCCAGAAGACTTCTCTATAAAAGAGTTTAGTAGTTCTATTGCCTCCTCTGATAGACTTTTTGACATGTTCGATGATTTGCCATTTAAAGGTAGCATCATTCTTCCCGTGGACATAAATGAAGTGTCTCACCAGATCTGAGCACTCAATACCAATCTCAATATTTTGGAGGTGTTCTCTGATCCGGCTACGTGCCTCCCTAGTGGTGCATCCTACATACTGCATCTTACACTGAGTGCATTCTACTAGGTAAATTGCAAATGAAGTACAGCAATTAGTGTAGATATTGTGATCATAGACCCTCTGAGTTGCTCTAGACTGGAAACTAATTGGCACTTCAGAATCTCCACAGGCTATACAATTGCCAAAGTGGCATTTGTAATGCTCCTTAACACTCAACCAACTACTCGTGTGCACAGTTTAAGAGTGCAACATACTGGGAGAAAAAAACATTCCCAAGGGTACAGCCTCTCCTGGATACAAAATTGCAACCCGACTAAACAAAATCCTTCAAGCTATCCTCAGCAGAGTATACGGAGATGCTTTTTAACTATATTGCATATTTGTTCAAACTGAGCACTATAAGTGGTTATGAACGTTGGCTTTTGAACAACATATTTAGTGTCACCCCCATTTCCTTTCTGATCTGACAGTATCAAATCCCTATCAATGCGAGAGACCTCCAAATAGGCTCTGTTAACCACCTTTTTGAGTAGCCTCTGGCCAAAAGTTGAGCCACCAATAGCTCACTTTCCTTTTCACAATCGCTTACATTCGTGCAATTTTGCTTGCTGCAAATAAATTGACCCTTTGCCATCCCAAAACTAGTATGTTTGGGGTAGTTACTACGGGCAATATACAAAGTATGATCCTAATGCATTCTTCTCCCCATGACCTTTTTAGCAGGTGCACCACCTGGCTGATTTTACTGAACACTTGGCTAAAATTTTAACCAATATTAAAGGGACACTGAACCCAAATTTTTTCTTTCATGATTCAGATAGAGCATGCAATTTTAAGCAACTTTCTAATTTACTCCTATTATCATTTTTTCTTCATTCTCTTGCTATCTTTATTTGAAAAAGAAGGCATCTAAGCTTTTTTTTTGGGGTTCAGCACTCTGGACAGCACATTTATATTGGTGGATGAATTAATCCACCAATCAGAAAAAACAACCCAGGTTGTTTACCAAAAATGGGCCGGCATCTTAACTTACATTCTTTCATTTCAAATAAAGATACCAAGAGAATGAAGAAAATTTGATAATAGGAGTAAATTAGAAAGTTGCTTAAAATGTCATGCTCTATCTGAATCACAAAAGAAAAAAAATGGGTTCAGTGTCCCTTTGAGATAAAATTAGTTAATATTAAAAAGGTTTAATTTTTATTTAGCAAACTATCATTAAATACATTTGTTTTATTATTATTATTATTATTATTTTGCTTTGGATAAAACATTGTCAGAATTTGTAAAAAAGCACTGTTGTAACTAAATCTAAATCTGAATGTATAAAATACAAACTGGAAAGTGCAAAGCTAAAATGTATTAAAACTTAAAGGGACGTGAAACTCAAAATTTTTCTTTCAAACTATTTTAAACAACTTTCCAATTTTCTTATATTATTTCACTTGCTTCATTCTCTTGGTATCCTTTGTTAAAAAGCATATCTAAATAGGCTCAGTATCTGCTGATTGGCAGCTGCTCTTAGATGCCACATTTGATTGGCATTGCTATTTCTTCAAAAAAGATGTCTAAAGAATTAACGGCTAGATTACGAGTTTTGCGTTATGAGTGAAAAAGCCTCATAACGCTGCTTTTTCACTACCGCTGCTATTACGAGTTTTGTAGGTATAGCTGTACCGCACACTTTTTTGGCCGTCACGCAACGTAACTACCGCACTTTTTAAAAAGTCCTTTTTCAATGGGACACCCATAGCGCAGGTATTACGAGTTTGCCTGTCCGGCCAAAAAGTGAGCGGTACAGCCCATAACTACAAGATGTGTACCGTAACTGAAAGTCAGTAGTTATGGGTTTTACGTTACAAAGCTGTACCATAAAACTCAGAACTGAAGTCTCACAAAGTACACTAACACCCATAAACTACCTATTAACCCCTAAACCGAGGCCCTCCCACATCGCTAACACTAAAATAAATTTATTAACCCCTAATCTGCCGCTCCGGACATCGCCGCCACGATAATAAACATATTAACCCCTAAACTGCCGCACTCCCGCATTGCAAACACTAGTTAAATATTTGCAACACCTAATATGCTGCCCCCAATGTCATCGCCACCTACATACACTTATTAACCCCTAATCTGCTGTCCCTAACATCGCCGCAACCTACATTACTGCTATTAACCCCATAATCTGCTGCCCCCAAAATTGCCCCCACCTAACTACACTTATTAACCCCTAATCTGCTGTCCCAATTTCACCACCACTATACTAAAGTTATTAACCCCTAAACCTCTGGCCTCCCACATCACTAACACTAAATAAATATATTAACCCCTAAACCTAACCCTAAGTTTAACCCTAACCCTAACGTAACCCCAACACCCCTAACTTTATTATAATTAAAATAAATCTAAATACAAATTACTATTATTACCTAAATAATACCTATTTAAGACTAAATACTTACCTGTACAATAAACCCTAAGCTAGCTACAATATAACTAATAGTTATATTGTAGCTATCTTAGGTTTTCATTTTATTTCACAGGCAAGTTTGTATTTATTTTAACTAGGTAGACTAGTTAGTAAATAGTTATTAACTATTTACTAGCTACCTAATACAGTTACCTATAAAATAAAACCTAACCTGTCTTACACTAAAACCTAACATTACACTAAAATTAAATAAATTAAATTAACAAAATATTAACAAAATACATGTATCTAAATTAGACTTGCAGGTTCTGCACTTTTTCTTAAATAATTCAGAGTTCAGACCCTGTGAAGTCTGCACAATAATTTATCTTCTAGTTGGATAATCTTTGATCACTTGGTCCTCTGAGTTATCCAGTAAAATAATAGGGTGTGCTAAAAATGTTTCAGCCACATTAAGGTGCTATGATTACAATTTTTAACCATCCACTTTTAATGTTTTTATAGATCGTATGTTATTCTTGGTGTGAAACTGAGCAAAAGATAATGCACTGTGAACTATCAGTTGTGCTGTATTTCAATATATATTTTAAATGAAATATTACAACCTAAAGGTAACATTTCTTGGGCCAAACAAAAAACATGATTCTTCAATAATTGTTATTATTTGCTGGCAAAAATAATAATAAAACAATTAATTATATATATATATATATATACACACATATATATGTATGTTTGTGTGTGTCTATAGATGGAAAGATGATTGATAGATGATAGATAGATAGATAGATAGATAGATAGATATTACAATAATGAATCGTAAAATAAAACGACACTATTTTAATAGTTTTATGATGATAAATTAAAATTAAAGTTTTGTACATTCAGTACTTCAGTTTCAATAGATAATTTAGCTACTTTAATAATACTTCAATAGAAACAGCTGAGCAGATTTTAGGACAGTATTAATATTATAATAGGTTACAGAAGCTGTCAAATTAGAGCAGAAAACAAGGTTGATTGATGACATACACAGTTTGGTTCTTTAGTTATCAGATTTAATGATATAAATTCTTTGTTCATAATGTTTGACATTCAAAAAGGGTCAAACGAGAATCTTTTAAGTCAACAAAAAAGTACTATTTAAAAGCTCTGGTGAAATGTACTCTCAGTGGAAAATGAATGATTGTTCACTTTACTTTACTATTATGTTCGGCAAAAGAATAGCAACGTATAATATTTGAAGTTTAATGAATTAATAAGCTCTCTTAGGATGTTAGTTGATAATGTAATTAAGCTTATTTTTATGAAATTGAGTTTTGACATTCTTTGTCTTTTATGAATTCACAGTTTGGTTTAATGGTAATGAGCTTTGTCAATGAATGTAAGGGAGTATAGAATATATAATTGTGCAGGTTATAGGATAAATGACATTCTATAAGAAAAATAAAAGTCATACTGACATATGGAAACAATAAAGCAAGGTGGAATTTGAAAATGAATAGAATAAGTGAAAAGTATACAGTGATGGAAAAGAACATATTTTAAAATAAATAGTATTCTACAAAATAATACAAACTAATACATACAAAGTACAAAATAAAACCAATATGAGAATACAAATATGCAATAAAAGGATTCAATACACAATTAAAGGTGAATTTGTTGGAAAGAAAATATTTTTAACACTGCAAAATCTTTATGCTGAAAGATAAATGGTCAGATATATAATAATAATGCAGACAATCACATGTAAAATCATTTTACTTTCTATTAAAGAGATATGTTTCATTTTGTTATAATAAAAAACACTAAGCAGGGGATTACACTTAATATAATCACTGCAATATGTATTATTCATCATATTAAAATTATTTTACCTTTTTTTTCTTTTTTTAACTTAATTTGTACTGGGTCAATTGCATCCTGCAATAGGAAGGTAAAAAAGGAGCTTATCCTTTGAAGTGGTTGCTAGGAAACACCTGCAATAGACCCAGTGAGTTTCTTGTTCATGCTCAGTAAAGGAGTTTTTCGGTAATAATCATGAGACAGAAGAACTTAAGATTTCAAAAGATGCAGTAGCTAGTCTGGGAATGTCTAAGTGCACATTTTGAAATAAAACAAGTTGTTTGCAGGTTTTAACACAGTACTTTTCTTTTTAAGTTTACTTTGTTTTAACATATTGGGCTAGATTACAAGTGGTGTACTAAAGTTAGAGGGGGTCACGATAAGAAATATCAAGAGAGCACTAAATTATGTGCACATTTAACGTTGAAAATAATTGGGTGTGCTCAATGGATTAGCGTCTAAAGTGAAAGGGTTAAAAAAGAAAAGTTGCACCAAGCACAACATACTGTAAATACATTAAAATAAAGTATTACACTCATATGTACAATTTCTGATAAATATACTAATGTAACTTTGACTATTTTTTATAAGCATTAAAACTTATATGGTATATGTCAAAATATTTTACTGGAAAGGGCTATAATGTATGTCCCCTCAAACCCAGAGACACAATATAGAGGGAAGTATAGAACAAAAAGCGGTTTGTGGATTGGCGCAAAACTCCAGTTAATCTCAGTGATTAAAATAAAAAATATTGAGTACTAGTAATTAATAAAAAATATATTAAGGGAAAATCTAGGCAGTTTGCGTATGTACATGTACAAGGCCTATAGGACCTGTCAAACAGTTCCAACAATAGTATCCAAATACAAAAAACATATGTACATATAAACACAGTTTAAATATAAATATGTTAGGTGCATAAAATGTCCCAACACATAGTGGTTTCTAAGGTAGATAGGTATGGCACTATCCGCAGACAGTTCATATAGTGCAGAAATTGGGAGGCAGGAGTACTGGTCCCTTTCGGGTCTCTACTTACTCTTCTACCTCAATCAGTATGAGGTAAGGGCCGCACAGTGTAGGTATGGTCTTGTCGCGGACACCAGGCGAATCATGTCTCCATGTAATATTATCAGGCTGTTCTCTCTTTCTCCAGCCCGGACTCTGCACAACTTCTTGACCAGTCTTCCGCATCTATAGATGTGTTCACACACTGCAATCACTGTTCAGAGTGAAGAAGCAATTACAGCAGGCAGGCCGGGCCCGGGAGGACTTCACATGTGCCTTGTGACGCGGTGCACATGCAAGCTCAGCCTCCAAGCAGAAGACTGGAAGTATTTTTAAATAGCTATTCCTAAATATATTTATATCTATACCTAATCAGGAATGTATATATATATATATATATATATATATATATATATATATATATAATAAGGCAAGAAAACGTGTATGAGAAAAAGTAATCTCTTCCTCCAAAACACAGAACTGCGCTCTAAATAAACCTCTTAGTGGTAAATTATTAAAATTATATTCCACAACTATGTGTGCTTAAAGTGAAGGTTAAGTTTACATGTGTTCAAGACATTAATGCATCATTGGCTAATATAATAAGCTGTTCGCTAAATTTATTCCATGTTATATGACATATTTCATTTTTTTTTTATTATACTAAGCTGCCTACCGTTAGCGTCTAAACTCCACCCCACCTCAGCTTCTGGATTTTGGATGCTGATACGTATAGAGCGGCCCCACCCGCTCTATGCGCATCTCCAAAGCTCGTACACGACGAGCGTAAGCATTGCGCATGAGCAAACCTCAGATGTCTATCACCAATGCGCATGCGATACTCCTCAATCACAAACAACAATGCGCATGCGTTAATCGCCGTTTGCAACATAGCGCTGAAGGAACAACTGTATAGTGTTCATTCAGTGCTATGTTGTGCGATTGAGAGATTAGCAGTTTTTGTTTAAGACCGAACACGTTGGTAACAATATTTAGTGTAGGTGGTCCTATTTAAAGCTACTACGCATGCGCGAACGGGAGCGCGCGCTGGAGTACAAAATATAGAATAGGACAGTAGCGCATGCGCTTTTGGAATAGTAGGCGGGTGACGTAGATCCACGGCCACCTAACGGCCAGAAATTCAATTGGTACTTATAAGAACGTGATCAAGAGGGGAAAAAAAACAAAAAAAAAGGGTTGATTGTTATCATCTTAAAATAGAGATTTTATACAGCGATAACTTTATTTCAAAGATGATTTCATACAGGTTGATGAATGAAACTCATATTTATTTGTGACAGATAATTGAATTCTATTTCGATATACAGGTAAGTTTACCTTCACTTTAATGTGTCAACAATATTTGAAGAACATAAAAATGAGAATTCGAATGTTATAAATTCAAAAAGACATGCAACAATGTTTAAAACTTGAAACTGTTAACAATAAAGTATATATTTTTTAAAAAGGATTAACTTGTCAGATCCCACGCAGTGGTGCAGATCAGTTGTAGGTGTCGGCTGCTGTATCTTAGTAATCCTCCGGAATCTCACGGAGTAGGGTAGAAATCTGTAGGCAAGTGACAAAGAAAGCGAACAAGGGCACCTACATAGTGCAAATCAATTTAATCTAGCAACAAAACAAATGAGTTTAAAAACAATTCCCCCGTAGGATATCTACTCACAAGAGACAACCTCAAACTTGTGAGGTATGTACGAGCATATAAATAAATCGCTGTTCCACCTTGCGTCTGTCGTTGTGGAACAGCGATCAGCTGTTGGCTCGTACTGGACAATTGTTTTGGAAACTTTGCAAAAAAGAAAAAACTTTTGCCGGAGTGAACGCTAATTAAAGATACTGGGGAAATACCTGTCAGGACATCTTTTGACAACAGCGATACCCGGCATTTCAATTTACCGCCTTTACTCCTTGGATCAAGTACAGAGACCAAACAGTTCTGAGCCACACATTCATTTATATGCTCGTACATACCTCACAAGTTTGAGGTTGTCTCTTGTGAGTAGATACCCTACGGGGGAATTGTTTTTAAACTCATTTGTTTTGTTGCTAGGTTAAATTGATTTGCACTATGTAGGTGCCCTTGTGCACTATATATATATATATATATATATATATATATATATATATATATAGGTTTACTAGAGTAAAGGATAAAAAACGACGGGAGTTAAGGTGGTTAAGGGATTAAAAGTGATGGGGGTTATTGGGTTTTAGGGGTTAATAGTGTAGGGATGAATAGTGTAGTTCAAAATGTTTTATCTTTTTTGTGTGTTTTGTACAACTTATTTCTCAGCCGAACTCTTTATGCGACCTTTGAATTTGTGTAAAAAGTTTGAGCATAAAATGCAATTACGTTTGAGCGATTGAATTTACTTTCAACTTGTAATATGAGCGTATGGTTAAAATTTATAGCGTACCTGAAATATAGCTTGAGCACAATGCTTAACCAACAGCTTGAAATACTAGTGTTAATTTTTGCAATGTCTGCTTGTTGCATGTCATTAAACGTATAAGGATTGCTATTTATCTTTCACTCATGCAAGTGAACTTGCATTATTTTTAACCACTTCACTATCGGGACTTTCGGAAAAAAACTTGCCCAAAATATCACAGAATTTTTAGCATTTTTGCTATCACTCCATTTAAACAGAAATAGAGTCTTGTTTTTTTAATTACCTGTCAAAACTATATATATATTTTAAGTAGACAACCCAAGGTATTGATCTAAGCCCATTTTGGTATATTTCATGCCACCATTTCACTGCAAATGCGATCAAATAAAAAAAAAAATTATTTACATACTGCTTGTGCAATCATGTCACAAATGGTTGTAAAAGCTTCTCTGGGAACCCCTTTGTTCAGAAATATCAGACGTATATGGCTTTGCCATTGTTTTTTTTATTTTGTAATTAGCCACAAATTTCAGCTGTGCACCACACTTCTATTATTCCCTGCAGTGAAGGGGTTAATTAGGTAGCTGGTAAGGTTAATTTTAGCTTTAGTGTAGAGATTACCCTGTCATTTCCCACCCTCTGATCCCTACCTGATCCCTCCCAAACAGCTCTCTTCCCTCCCCCACACTGGTTACCCCCATCTTAAGTACTAGCAGAGAGTCTGCCAATTGTAAAATATAAAGCTTAACAGCAGAGATTGCTGGAGCATCCTGAAGCTCAGACGTATATATACTTGTTGCGGTAAGATAAGCAAAGTACCGCAAGATGTATATTTAAGTCAGATTGGGGTTAAGCACCCAACTTCAAACTATAACATTTTTGCGCCCTTGTAATACTGTTTGTTTGGTCTGTGATAATGATAAAACTGCCCTTGCAATCTAGCCCATTATCAGTGCCATCTTGGTCATAACTTTAATTTTACCAATGTGTAAAGAGTGTGCATGACCATTGTTACAGCAGTCGGTTTCCAGGAGGCAATATATTTCTATGGTGTATGCTGAGATTTGTTTATTTTCTTTCTTTGCATAATGTCACTGCATCTACTTGGCATATTTGCATATGCTTGGATGACAGCTTATTAGTAACAGAAAAAAAGGAGATCAAGGAAGATTGATCTGGAATGATTCCATAGAGATTAAAATGTATAACTTCCCTAGGTACTTTCTAAGCAATACACGATGGGCTCCATTTAACATGCTGCAATTTCTCCTTAACCGTCCGCCACCTAAAAGTTGGCAGATTGAAATCATCCCAATCCAATACAATCGGGATGATTGACAGCTCCTGGTAGTTTACAATTGGCCACCAGCAAGCAGTGGGTGGGATTGCACAAGCATGTTAAATGCGGACAGCATAAGTTGCCTCTCGCAGCGATGTCGGGTGGACATGATTTGCATTATTCTGTCCGAGATATAGTAAATGGATCCCTATTTAGCTTTGTTATCTGCCCATTACATTTACACATCTTGGAGCCAGCTAAAGAAGCTATCGGGCTTTTCATGGTTAAATCATCTGTCAAAGGCCTAATTATTTAAATGCTGAAAACTTAATTTTGCTTCAATTATGACTAGAGACACTTTAGATCTATTATCTTGTAATATAGACATGGTAAGATTATTCTCATCAATGGGTCATTCAAATTTAAAATGGTTTAAAAAAACAAAGGAAAATGAATTACTCTTTCTTAAGAACTTATAAAAGTGAAATTGTCGAAGCCAGTGTCAGTGTAGAAGGTAGCTGGATGACTAGAAAGCAGCAAAAAATGTTTAGAATAAGTATAGTATATCTGCTTCCAGTACACAATGAAGGATAAGACAGGTTATCAATAGACATGTGCAATTCGAATTTTGGCCGATTTGGAGATTCAAATGAATCTGAATTTCCAAATCGGCACCATAACTAAAATCCCGAAAAATTTTGAAAATGAATAAATCAGTTTTTCTGAATTTTCTGATTCATTCTTTATTCATATTCGGAACTGTTCATTGTTCTAATCTAAACCGCAGTTCCCCGACACTAACTAAATCACTAAATAAAGCTATCAACCCCTAAACCGCCATTCCCTGACATTGCCAACACTAACTAAACTGATTAACCCCTAAACCACCATTCCCAAATATCACCAACACTGAATAAACCTATTAACCCCTAAACCGCCGTTTCCAAACATTGCCAACACTAAATAAACCTATTGACCCCTAAACCGCCAGCCCCAACATCGCAACAACCTAAATTAAACTATTAAGCCCAAAACCTAACACCCCCTAATTTTAACATAATTAAAAAAGACCTAAATTAAAGTTACAATTATTAACTAACTACCTATTTAAAAATAAATACAAACTTACCTGTGAAATAAAAATAAAACCTAAGCTAGTTACAATATAACTATATGATTTAAACAGCCAATATGATTTAAGCATTTCTCATTCCTATTGGCTGATTTAAATCAGTAAATAGGAATGAGAGCTGCTTAAATCCTATTGGCTGTTCAAATCAGCCAATATGATTTAAGCAGCTCTATTTCCTTTTTGGCTGATTTAAATTTTTCAGCCAATAGGAGTGCAAGGGTACCCCAATATAAAAGGGGTACCTTGCATTGAATCCTCAGTGTGCGGTGGACGATCACTTGAAGAGGACCTCCACATCGGACCGATGGACCTCCGCCTGGACCTCCTCCTCATCGACCGCTCCGCCTCCACAGGAATGAAGAAGATGCCGGTCCCGTGATGGATGAAGATGGAGCCACCTGGATGAAGATGCTTCACCGCTGGGATGAAGATCTTTCGCCGGACTTCAGCAACTGTGAGTACTGATTTCGGGGTTAGTATTAGGGTTTTTTTTTGGGGGGGGGTGGTTTTTTTTATTAGGGTTTTTTTTTTATTTTAATGGGCAGTAAAATAGCTGAATGACATTTTAAGGGCAATGCCCATACAAATGCCCTTTTCAGGGCAATGGGAAGATGAGTTTTTTTTTAGTTAGTTTTTTTATTTTGTGGGTTTGGGGAGGTGAGGGTTTGTAATGTTAGGATGTTTGTTTTTATTTTTTTGCAAAAGATCTTTTAACTTCAGGGCAATGCCGTAGTTTATTATAGATTAGGGTTTTTTTTATTTTGGGGTGATTTTTTTTTTAAACAGGGTATTTTTTGTGGATAATTTTGCTTGTTATTTTTTGTAATTGTATTTTTTCTTACTTTTTGTACTTTGTGTTTATTATTTTTTGTAATTGTAGTTTTAGTTGAAATACTTTTTATTAATGTTTCACATCAAAAATATCGTGATATTACAGCATGTATCAGTTCAGTTGCATATAATCTCTCATCCATAATTAAAAGAAAGGAAAATAAACAGTACATGTTGACCATTTAATTTTTTCCCACTTTTCAGATTCCTCCCGCCTCCCCTTTTCTATTCCCCCCCCCCCAACAATAAACTTTTTATAACTGAATAAAACTTTCAACTGTGAACCATTCCTATCGAGCAGTGTCGTTATTGTGAGAGAAATCTTTTAGAGCATGTTCCTCCAGATAATTGAAAGTATGAACTACCTGTAAAGATATTTAACTCAGAAGACTCATCTTTATGTGGAAGTAATTGTAGCAGGCGTCCCCGCCCCCCTCTGTCTATTTAGAATCCAAGATGACCAAATTTTAAGAAAGTTTTCTGATGTACCTTGCATCCATGCTGCTGCATCGGACATATGATATATGTCCTCAATTTTGTCGAGTACCTCACTCCATTCTGGGGCCCCCACCTTCCATTTCCTGGCTATACAAATTCTAGTAGCTGTGCATGCTATGTTAACCAATTTGTTGTTAGAGTGATTTAACTTATCTAAGTGAATGTGTAATAGGGCCTTCGCGGGTGGGAGAGTGAAAGAGTCATCTAGTACTTTCTTAAATAATTGCGTAAGTTTGTCCCATATGGGTCGTATCTTTGGGCATCCCCACCACATATGTTGGTAAGTACCCAGCTCTGCACAGCCTCTGTAACACAACCTATTGCTCTGAGGCGTATAATGTGACGTTTTTAGTGGCGTCAAGTACCATCTGTGTGCCGTTTTAATCGAATTTTCCACCAAATCTGCCCCTATTAGACCTCTGCCCAACTCTGAAAAAACTTATTTCCATTCTACCTCATTCAGGGTTAAGCCTAAGTCTTGTTCCCATTTGTTATGCAACAGCGGCTGTGTTGTGTTTTTCGCTTCTTGAATCGCCAGATATAAACGAGAAATCATTTTTTTGTTCCTACCAGGTGATAGTATAATGTGTTCCAGAGTAGAGACCGGAGAACCTACCATACCTTGTCTATATTTGTTAATAGCGTGTGACAGTTGAAGGTACAAGTACCAATGCAAAGTGTATGGACTTATTTTATCTCTTAGTTGTATGTATGTCAGCATTTTCCCTCTGTCCAAATAATCTGCCACCCTGTATAGTCCCTTGTTTTCCCATTTAGCTATTTGTGTATGGAAATCTGTTGGTAAAAGTGCCCTTATTGGTATTATAGATGTTCGCGGGGAGAGTAGTTTCAGTGTATTAGTTAGTGATCTCCATATGGCCTTGGATTCTTCTGTAGTTTTTAATGATACTAATCTGTGTCTTTGTGTGTTAGGCAGGTTCCAAAGAATGTCCCCTGGGGTGAGTAGTCCCCCTATATCTGTCTCAATGTTAGGCCATGTGATTCCACTGCAATCCTTATTTAGTAATACACATTGCGCTAGTCTGGCTGCTTGATAGTAATCCCTAAGATTAGGGACCCCGACACCCCCTAATTGTTTGTGAGTTTTTAACACGTGAGCTGCTATTGTGGCAGTTTTATGTCCCCTTATGAATCTAATAAGTTCCACTTGTATCTCCTCCAATTCCCCCAATGGGATCTTAATAGGTAAAGCTCTGAATAGGTACAACAACCTTGGTAGAATGTTCATTTTTATTATAGCCAGTCTTCCTAGCCAGGAGAAATTCCCTTTTTTCCATTTGGTTAAATCTTTCCTAATACTTTTATATATTGGGAGATAATTTACTTTATGTAGTGTATCTAATGTGTCTGTAATATTGATCCCCAAATATTTGATAGATTTATTAGCCCATACAAAGTCAAAGTTGGTTTCTATCAATTTGCGGGTGTGCGTTGGTAATGATAAAGGGAGTGCTTCACATTTATCAGAGTTTATCTTGAAACCCGATATCTTGGAGAAATCCTCTAACAGGTGATATAGGTTGGGTAGCGATATCATAGGTTTTGTAATCGAAAGTAGGATATCATCTGCGAATAGCGATAATTTATATTCACCTTTCTGCAATTTGACCCCATGAATGTCTCCAGAGTTGCGAATGCATGCTGCCAAGGGTTCTACGCACAACGCAAACAGCAGTGGAGAAAGTGGGCATCCCTGACGGGTGCCATTTAGTATATTTATAGATCTAGATTGGTATCCTGCTGCTCTGATGTTTGCTACTGGTTGGGAGTAAATGTTCTTAATTGACTCTATGAATTTGTTACCAAACCCCAAGTGCTCTAACACCGCCCCCATATAGAGCCAATCAACTCTGTCGAACGCCTTCTCCGCATCCAGAGATAGGAGCAGAGAAGGCGTTCCTGTACCTTTCAAATAGTCCACCAGAGCTACAGTGCGTCTAATGTTATCCGGTGCTTCCCGGTCTTTAATAAAGCCCACCTGATCAGGGTGTATCAGTGATGGTAAAAGAAGTTTAAGCCTGTTAGCTAAAATTTTAGTAAAAATTTTCACATCTTGGTTGATCAGCGATATTGGCCTGTAACTTTGTGTCAATTTGGGGTTTTTCCCAGGTTTAGGGATTACAATTATCTTAGCTTGAAGTAGCTCTGGGGGGATTGGCGTACCATTCAATATGTCATTGCAGAACTTGTGGAGATGGGTGGTCAACTCATTTTTAAATAATTTATAGTACTCTCCTGGGAACCCGTCAGGGCCAGCCGCCTTACCCATTTTAAGATCTTTAATTGCAGTCGCTATTTCTATTAGTGTGATCTCTGCGTCTAAAGCTTTCGCATCAACATCCTCCAATTTAGGTAACTTTGCTAACTCTAAAATCTGTTCTCTAAGTTTTAACGTTAAGGGAGAGTGACAAACCTTTTTCCCATCGTAAAGGGCCTCATAATATTGAGCAAATTCTTCCGCTATTTCTTGCGGGTGGGATGTCAACGTTCCATCTAGTTTTTGTATCTGCGTTATGGCAAAGGATTTTGTTTTGTCTCTTAACCGATTAGCTAAAAATCTATCAGGTTTGTTGGCATATAAAAAATAAAATGTCTTCAGTCTATTTATGGCTCTCATGGAGTTGTCAGCTAAAATCTTAGCCAGCTCTTTCCTTTTAGCATTTAACGTGGTTAGGGTTGATTGTGATAGTGTAGTTTTGTGTGATTTTTCTAGATGTTCTATTTCTTGTTGTAAGGAACTCACCACTGCCTTAGTTCTCTTCAGGTATAGAGCCTTCTCTTTTATAAGTAAGCCCCTGATGTACGGTTTATGAGCCGCCCACCCCATTACTGGTTTAATTGATGGGTCTACATTAAATCTCCAGTATTCTTTAAGGCTAGTCAGGATGTAGGCTTGGATGTCGGGGTGTTTTAGTAATGTAGGGTCAAACGTCCATGATTTCTGTCTATTTAAATCTACTAATCCAGTTAATTGTATCTGTATTATAGAGTGGTCTGACCAAACTGACGCATGAATGGATGAAGAGATCAGGTTGGGGAGTAAAATTTGGCTGATATATATATAATCTAGTTTGGTATATATTTTGTGGGCTGGTGAGTAATATGTGTGATCAGTAGTCTGGCCATAAAGTGCTGTCCAGGAGTCTATTATATTATGGGACTCAAGTTCTTCTCTAATTGATTTAGTTATCGAGTTTAATCTCCGTTGTTTGTTTGTAAGTTTAGTTATATTGGTGTCCCTAAGTATTTTTAAGTTCACGTTAAAATCTCCTGCCACAATCATTAATGTTTGTGACCACTGAGTAAGCATATGTGAGAGCTTAGTAAATAAATCATGTTGCTGTTCGTTAGGTGCATAAATGTTGCACAATGTTATTTGTGTGCCTTGGACAGTTCCTCTCAAAATGAGATATCTACCCTCCTTATCTCTAATCACCTCTTCTTTAGTGAATTGTAGTGAGTTATGTATCAGTATCGAAACCCCCCTCTTTTTTGCATCAGTTGTGGAGTGGAAGTGTTGCAGAAAATGCCTATCCCAATATTTGGGAGAATGATTATGAGTAAAATGCGTCTCTTGTAAAAAAATTATTTTGGCTTTCATGTTAATGTATTGGGTAAGTGCAGTTTTCCTCTTAACATTGGTGTTTAGGCCTCTAACATTGTGTGATATTATATGTAGTTTAGGGTCCATCTAAGAGATCTTTATCTCGTCTCCCCCCCCCTTCTCTCATACCTGTATAGTGTTCCGTTTCTGGATTTTGCATGATCCTTGCTCCCTTCAGGCCAGCTTTAGAATGGAGAAACTTTCTCGACCACTGCTCGATAGTACTTAAAATGAGAAAAACCAATAACCAAACATTAAACAAGAACATTATGTGAAATAAATAAAACATACTGTGTCTTCTATCTAAGTGCTATAGCACAATAATCCAACTGAGTGTGCACTTTTGAGTACAAAATTCAATATATGGAGATCCATAATTAATTAAACATTACCCCTAGTCCCTGAGCATTCTATTCTTGACTACTAAAAACCTATAAAATGTGTAGCAAGCTAGAACGGCCTGTATAACTGTTTGTCTGCTAAGCTTTGTTAACTGACAAAGGGATCTATTGTAACCTTCAACATGTTAACGTGGGTTCTCTTTACTATACGTCTTAAAGATAAATTCTTTCTAAACAGTGTGGTTATCTTTTCAAACAAAGTCAACCCTGTGAGATCTTGGTCAGATCATACAAATGTATAGGATAAAGTCATGGGTCTAGATGATGTTCTTCCTTTTTGGTAGGAAGACAAAGCAACACATGCTTTAACCAGATGCCTCAGATAATTTTCTATATCTTGAAAGTCTTTCACGGTCTCTGTTTCTTTTTGGGGACCTTCGTCCAGCGACCATTTTGGATTGTTCCTTTTGGGATCTGTGATCGGTTTTTGGAGTTGTCTTGACGATTTTCTGGGAGCTCTGGACACTCTAGTTTCAGCCGCTGACATAGATCTGGGATGTCACGCTTCTCTTTGATGGTGAAGGTATTACCTTCATGGAGTATATGAAGTGCGAAGGGGAATCCCCATCTGTATGTGGTCTGATTTTTCCTTAGCAATTGTGTTAATGGGCGTAGGGCAAATCTTTTTTGCAGAGTGGTGATACAAAGGTCCTGATAAAATTGTATGATAGAACCCTGAAATTTAAAAGTGTGGTTTTTCCTGGCCGCCGCCATAATTTCTTCCTTTTCTTGGAAGCGGAAAAGCTTGACTATCACGTCTCTCGGGGGATCAGAGTCTTTGGGTTTTGCCCTCAGAGCTCTGTGAGCCCTTTCCATCTGGAATGACCCCTCCGTGAAGGAGCCTGTAATAGCTTGAAATAATTGAAGTAGATATTCACGAAGGTTTACTGTCGCTATTATTTCCGGAATTCCTTTTAAACGTATGTTGCACCTTCGGCTCCTGTTTTCCAGGTCTTCTAGTTTGTCATTAATAACCGTAATTTCTTGCTGCTGGGCAGCTAGCTGTTGATTGACATTTGTGATATCTTCTTCCAGAGCTTCCTCTTTTTCTTCTAATGTTTCCAGTCTAGTCCCCAACTCGGAGATATCTTGTTTGATCTCAGAGAGGCTGGAGGTGACAGTATTCTGAAATGTGTCCATCTTTTCCCACATTTTATCAAATATGGAGGTTATATCCTGTTTGGAGACAAGATTCTTTAAGTCCCTTTTAGTAATAGACATATTGCATTCCCCTTGTGAACTTGTTTCTATGTCCTCATCCATTTCTATCTCTTCGTCGACAGCTTCCCTTTCTAGTAGTTTATCCCCCTTCTGGGGTTTAAAAAAAATGCTGGCTGCTGCAGGTTTATTTACAGTTCCCAATTTGCTCTGTCTTCGTACAGACATGTTAGCTTGCAGAGGGTGGGTCAGGGTAAAACTGTGCTCCTATATGTGAGAGAATGCAAGCAGAGTCTAAGATAGTGAGAGAATCAGCCCTGTTGTTTTGGCGCTAAAAAGCTTATCTAGCCCTTCACCACAGTTCATATAAAAAAAAAGGGGAAATTCTTGATGTATACGTTTCTTGTCTGTGTTAAATTGCTCTTTTCTGAAGTGTTGTTGTTTCCCAGTCAGCCCAATGTGGCATGCGATAGGCTGTGTGTAGCCGTGTATTAGCTTTTCTGAGTCAGTGACTTTTTATCCCCTCCAGCAGCATGTGTTTAAATTATGGTGTCAGTCCTTTGCTACATTAGTGCATCCTTCAGGGTTGTCAAGGGTATGTGTTGTGTTTTACATTTTAAGTGTTGCCCCACATATTTATTAAATTGCCTCCTCCGTATGTAACTCTGATCATATTCCCACGTGGCAGTTAAATTAACATGGCGTGTAAGCGTGACCGGCTTCTTTCCTCACCCTGCTGTAGCCTTTTTCAACAGACGGCACATTCTCCCCCTCTTACCGGGTTGTGATCTGGCCGAACAGCTTCAATTACCCTGAGCCTCCCGGACATACGACTTTGCAGATCCACAATCTGCCTTTCTCTGGGTTGCTGCTTGTGTCGCCCCTGACCGGAGGCCTCCGATGTTGTATTGCTTGGTCGGCTGCTTATTGAGGCAAATGCAGCTTAGATGTTGCTGCCCAATTAGTGTGGGGACAAACTTCAAGCGTTTTAGGGGTACTCTCAAGGTCTGCGCATACTGGATCTCCTCCTAAAGCTTTGGTCGCACACTGAGCAGCCGGATAATGCGTCCGCCATTGAGCTTGGTTAGGCACCGCCCCCCGTAATTGTAGTTTTAATGTTTTAGTAATCTTAGGTTTTTTATTTTTAGTAATGTTAGGTTTTATTAGTGTAAGCTTAAATTTTATTTTTATTTCACAGCTAACTTTGTATTTATTTTAACTAGGTAGTTAGTAAATAGTTATATTGTAGCTAGCTTAGGTTTTATTTTTATTCCACAGGTAAGTTTGTATTTATTTTTAAATAGGTAGTTAGTTAATAATTGTAACTTTAGGGGTTAATATAGTTTAATTTAGGTTGTTGCGATGTGGGGGCAGCAGTTTAGGGGTTAATATGTTTATTTAGTGTTTTAGTTAGTGTTGGTGATGTGGGAGTACGGCGGTTTAGGGGTAAATAGGTTTAGTCAGTGTCAGCAATGTTGGGAACTGCGGTTTAGTGGTTAATAGGTTTTGTTAGTTTCTGCGATTTCTGGGAACTGCGGTTTAGGGGTTAATAGGTTTAGTTAGTGTTGGGGATATTTGGGAACGGCGGTTTAGGGGTTAATAGCTTTATTTAGTGATTTAGTTAGTGTCAGCGATGTCGGGGAACTGCGGTTTAGTGGTTAATAGATTTAGTTAGTGTCGGCGATGTCGGGGAACGGTGGTTTAGGGGTTAATAGGTTTATTTAGTGTCAGCGATGTGGGGGGGGTGGCAGTTTAGGGGTTAATAGGTTTAGGTAGTGTTGGCGATGTGGGGGGATGGCAGTTTAGGGGCTAATAGATTTATTTAGTGTCAGCGATGTGGGTGGCGATGGTGGTTTTAGATAATTTTGTTTTGCCAATCGTCAGCATGTTAGTTATGTTAAGTTGTTTTTTCGGATCCTTTTGTTTTTTTCGGATCCATTCTTTATTCATTTGCATTATTCTATTTTAAACTTCAGAATAGAATAATGCATATGAATAAAGAATGGATCCGAAAAAACAAACGGATTCGAAAAAAACGATTTAACCTAACATAACTAATTTGCCGAAACAATTTTTTTTTAAACTTAACTAAACTAATTTACCGAAATGAACTAATGAAAACGAAACAAAACAAAATTTTTAGAGTTGCACATGTCTAGTATCAATACAAGAAATAATTAAAATAACCATGAAAGGGAAGGTTAGAGTAGTGTACGATTCATTATACTAGATATAGGGCGCATTTTATCAAGCTGCAAGAGCAGCTTCAGAGCCCCAGCTTGTCATGCTCGCGTGAACAAGCCTAAAACACTAGTTAAGGGGCAACGGTCTTAAGCACCTAAATTGTGGTGGATTTTAATCATTCTAATCAGATCCAATCGTCAGTGAAAGCAAGGGGTAGCTTTGCAAAAGCAGTGGTGGGGCTGGGTGGATGAGGTTCATGATAGAAATATTATGTGTTTTACATAGAAACTCATAATAGGAGCGGAGCTCAACCACGGAGCAGAATGGACGTACATTGTTAGTGCTCTTAGGCCCAGTGGTGTATATTTGGCCAAAATTGGGCATGTAATTCAGAAAATTTACATCAAACTTCACTGCAAATAAGAGGGGCCATTAATCGACCTTGCACAGTGTGGTCTGTGGGTTCCGGAGGACACGCATTACAGATGGGACTTAACACAGTGCACATCTACTAAACCGGCGGAACAGGCCAGAACAGATTTCTAGATCCGTACCAGTTACCTGACTCAAATACCTCTTAGAGCAGTACCATCAAATGGCAACCTGGAGCCGGCAGCGATCTCAAGTAAACAGCCGAACCTATAAGTAACATATAAATGGCACTTGTTATACAGATCTCCATTTTACACAGCGCCCCTGCTCAGGGGTAGGAGACAGCTCCCTGCAATACATGGATGCCAGCCTAACTGACACGGCATCAAGAAGGCGGTAAATCCCACACAACCGAGTTTACAAACTAAAAGGGACATGGTTATATATACTTAAAGGAGTAGCAACAATAAATAAAAAAGGAAAAGTTTATACAAAAAAAAAATAAGTGAAAACATATAATAAGCAGTGCTGCACCCTTTGATATCAGGGAAGAGGCAAAACACAGAATACCGTAGATGGTATGAACAGTCAGTGACGCAGTAAAATCAAAGCTGCTTACATAGCTGAACAAAAAATATATACTCTCCTCAGAAGGCATTAAAGGGGCAGTAAACCTACAAAATAATATTATATAATTCTGCACATAGTGCAAAATTATATAACATTATCTTAGCGCAAACGTTATGCAACATAATATTGCATCTAAAATTTGATTATAAAAGAGAATTTTTCAGACCGCCGCTCTTGCTCTACTGAGCGGCTCTGGTTTTCCCCCTGAGCACAACTGGCACAGTCACAGCCTTTCTCGATTGCGCCATTACACTCAATGTAGCTTGCTCCCGCTATCAGACAGAGCAGGAGCAAGCTACATTGAATGTAATGGCACGATCAGGCCAGGCTGTGACTAGACAGCTGCCCAGATGCGCTCAGGGGGAAAACCAGACCCGCTCAGTAGAGCAAGAGCGGCGGTCTAAAAAATCCTCTTTTATAATCAAATGTTTGCTGCAATATTATGTATGTTACTCTAAGATAATGTTATATAATTCTGCACTATGTGCAGAATTATATAACATTATTTTGTAGGTTTACTGCCTCTTTAACACCTCGCCTCTCCCAGGTACACAACTCAGGCCAGGTGAGTCCTAAATTGCATAGTTAAATTTTTAGCAGCAGACTTGACTGGCAAGGGTTATTTTCTATTCAATATCTCCACACAACTATTGATATGCCCAATAAAAAAACACAACAAAAATGGAGAAAGGTTCCACCACTAAAACAATGGGCCATTATTTGAAATCTGCAGAACTACAATCACCACCACCAATTAACCAAGCAGAAAGTAGACAGCAAACGATCACATCGCAAATACATACTCCAGACCAACTACCCACGGATTATGTTACTAAAGCTGATCTAAGTCTATTGTCATCCAAAGAAGACATAAAAGTGGCTATGCACAAGATTAGAACCTTATATAAAGACCTTCACAAAGATAGAGTTACTGTGATTGAAGAGCACAACTCCTCAACAACCACTAACATTAACCAGCTAACTACCAAAATAACTTCACAGGAGAACATTATCTATTCTCTCAATGAAAAAATTAATGATCTGGACAAACATAGCCGCCACAATAACCTACGGGTTAGGGGAGTACCAGAGACAGTGGTGTCATCCGCCATCACGGGATACCTTCAAGACCTTTTTAGGGCAATCACAGACACCCCCAACACACCTGATGTTCCCATAGAAAGGGCTCATAGAGCCTTATGGCCTAGACCACCACCTAAGGCCCCACTCAGGGATATCATCCTAAAGCTACTCAACTGCTATTCAGATCTTTAGCAACATCAGTCCTATGACTCTGCAAAAATGCAGATCCCTGTCATACATCACATCCATTTTACAGACCCACAAAATACCCTACAGGTGGGGCTTTCCAGTCTAAATAATTGCATCAAAGGATAACAAGACTGCCGTATACAGAACAGAAGAAGATTTGGCACAATTCTGTTCACTTCTTTCCATAGAAACGTCGGTTCCACCAATGAGCTCTTGGGCCCACCAAGAAACAGAGCATGAAAGTTCTACCCCCTGTACAGATTCATCCAGCGACATCAGACCAGATGAAGATTGTTGGATAGATTGTTGGATAGACTAACTACAAGAGTCCTCATTTCATTAACCAATACGTGGTTATTACGCAAGTACTACTGATGAATATGTACTGTTCCATAATTGTGTATTAATGCAGATACCTCTTACATCTAGTCTAGTCAAGATAAACAATCAAAGGGTTACATTTACTTATAACATTTGCTCTTATTACCCTACTGTTTACATCTGTTAGAGGAGATGGTAACAAAGACTTTCATCTAGATAACTAGCTTATACTATTTGCTTAGGTTCAATAGTTTGGCCTATTGCATTTTATGGCCATATACTTGTTTAGGTACATTCTATACCTAGCAGTTACCAAATCTTATTCAGAGAATTATGATGATCTACGTAATTTGTTTTTACTGTTTCTGTGTTCATTACCAACCTGTGGAGCATTGATATACAGGGAGTGCAGAATTATTAGGCAAGTTGTATTTTTGAGGATTCATTTTATTATTGAACAACAACCATGTTCTCAATGAACCCAAAAAACTCATTAATATCAAAGCTGAATATTTTTGGAAGTAGTTTTTAGTTTGTTTTTAATTTTAGCTATTTTAGGGGGATATCTGTGTGTGCAGGTGACTATTACTGTGCATAATTATTAGGCAACTTAACAAAAAACAAATATATACCCATTTCAATTATTTATTTTTACCAGTGAAACCAATATAACATCTCAACATTCACAAATATACATTTCTGACATTCAAAAACAAAACAAAAACAAATCAGTGACCAATATAGCCACCTTTCTTTGCAAGGACACTCAAAAGCCTGCCATCCATGGATTCTGTCAGTGTTTTGATCTGTTCACCATCAACATTGCGTGCAGCAGCAACCACAGCCTCCCAGACACTGTTCAGAGAGGTGTACTGTTTTCCCTCCTTGTAAATCTCACATTTGATGATGGACCACAGGTTCTCAATGGGGTTCAGATCAGGTGAACAAGGAGGCCATGTCATTAGATTTTCTTCTTTTATACCCTTTCTTGCCAGCCACGCTGTGGAGTACTTGGACGCGTGTGATGGAGCATTGTCCTCCATGAAAATCATGTTTTTCTTGAAGGATGCAGACTTCTTCCTGTACCACTGCTTGAAGAAGGTGTCTTCCAGAAACTGGCAGTAGGACTGGGAGTTGAGCTTGACTCCATCCTCAACCCGAAAAGGCCCCACAAGCTCATCTTTGATGATACCATCCCAAACCAGTACTCCACCTCCACCTTGCTGGCGTCTGAGTCGGACTGGAGCTCTCTGCCCTTTACCAATCCAGCCACGGGCCCATCCATCTGGCCTATCAAGACTCACTCTCATTTCATCAGTCCATAAAACCTTAGAAAAATCAGTCTTGAGATATTTCTTGGCCCAGTCTTGACGTTTCAGCTTGTGTATCTTGTTCAGTGGTGGTCGTCTTTCAGCCTTTCTTACCTTGGCCATTTCTCTGAGTATTGCACACCTTGTGCTTTTGGGCACTCCAGTGATGTTGCAGCTCTGAAATATGGCCAAACTGGTGGCAAGTGGCATCTTGGCAGCTGCACACTTGACTTTTCTCAGTTCATGGGCAGTTATTTTGCGCCTTGGTTTTTCCACACACTTCTTGTGACCCTGTTGACTATTTTGAATGAAACGCTTGATTGTTCGATGATCACGCTTCAGAAGCTTTGCAATTCTAAGAGTGCTGCATCCCTCTGCAAGATATCTCACTATTTTTTACTTTTCTGAGCCTGTCAAGTCCTTCTTTTGACCCATTTTGCCAAAGGAAAGGAAGTTGCCTAATAATTATGCACACCTGATATAGGGTGTTGATGTCATTAGACCACACCCCTTCTCATTACAGAGATGCACATCACCTAATATGCTTAATTGGTAGTAGGATTTCAAGCCTATACAGCTTGGAGTAAGACAACATGCATAAAGAGGATGATGTGGTCAAAATACTCATTTGCCTAATAATTCTGCACTCCCTGTATGTCGATTTGTTTGCCTCCCTCGCCCGGTGGGTGCTTTCCACTTTGTGGTGTGAGCCCATTGGGCGAATTGACATCAAGAGACTTTGTACGGGAGACTACTCATGTAAGTTTGCTAGAATAGATTAAAAATGTAACCATGTTTTCTAGAGAGGCACACACTAAACTAATACATCAGGCATATATCCTCCCTAAACTAAGACTAAGGTGGGTCCCTCAGGCAGTAGACAAGTGTAACAAGTGCTCCCTTGCATCACCTGATCTCATACACTTGATATGGGACTGCCCCAAACTAAAAAGACTGTGGTGCAAAATTCAGTTTTGGCTCCAGAGGGTACTCCAGCAAGAGATAGCTTTAACTCCTTCCACCATTATTTTCCTGACAGATCTGGGGATTACATCTCAACATCAGAAATTTCTGAACTCTGTGATTCTGCTCTCTAGGCGACTAATCATGCAGTATTGGGTAAGGGATAGGGCCCCGCCCTTCAAGAAACTGTTGGGGGCAATACACACTCAGATTTTGGTGGAGCAGGCGGACGTACAGGGAGATCTTGATAAAAGAATAAAATCTTATATTCATAAATGGGAACCTTATTTACTGTACATCTCTCCACAAGTAAGACATAGAATACTTTATCCCTTTCACAATTCAACATTTATCATGGAGGAAAATTTGAGAGGGAAATGGTGTCTTTCTCTGTCGCCCCCCCCCCCCTCCGCCAACCTGACCACATACGCATAGTTTCGTAGTAGCCTATAAATTCTCTTTGATATAAGTGCCAGGGAGCTCAGTCCCCCCCCTCCCTAAACCCTATCCCTATTCCCACTCCCCCCCCCCCCCCGGAGTGGAAGGACCCGATTCAATTTGATTTGATAGGATTGTTTACTGTTTTATGGTTTGTATTAGTTATTTGATGCTTTATAAAAAATGAAAAAGAACCAGATTAACATCTCGGTATGGGGATATCTTACTTGGGGAAGGCTCTCTCCCCCAGATTGTGGGGGAGGAGGGTCGTCGAATTCCCTCTCTGTATCTTAAAATGTAAATTCTGATGTATTACATACTGTGATTTCCATATTGTGATGGATCTGGATTATAAATAAAGTTTAAAAAAACAAAAAAAAAAATGTAACCATGTTTAAAATTGATATGTTGAATTTTGTTCTGTGTTATGGTAGATGCCTTTTTCACCTGGTAGGTTATACGCAAAAGGTCATATTGGCCCAAGTAATGTGTTGTTACTGTTTTGCTGAGCGAGCCTGCAGGGGGAACTGGCATAGAGAATCCTTATCTAGGAGAGGGACCCATGATACCTATGAAAGTCTGTTAGCTTAGATTAAAAAGGTTATCTTTCCTGGACATTCTATAAATAGTTGTGTTGTCTTTTGGAACTTTGCACACTTTGCAAACATTTTCTTTCCCCCCCCATGCAATTTTGCTTTCCACCCCAACATCCAAAAACAACAACTTAATCAATTTATTTTATAATTGTTTTTAAATTATTAGCCCAACAGTGGATCATCCAATGCTGGGCTAATCATTTAAAAAAATGAAATAAATTGCAATATGTGAAACTGGACCTAAGCAGTACTAATAAGTAAATAAATATATGAATTCCTCCACTGTGGATTAATTTAATATGCTTTTGAATGTGATTCTTCTGATGTGAGGATAGCTGGTTAAAGAGATTTAGGGCAGCAAACAGGAGCAAATCAAGGTAAAAACTGAGGAGGAAGCATGGAGGTGCAGACAAATATAAGTTTACTGACTGGAA
Organism: Bombina bombina; assembly: GCF_027579735.1. Lineage (NCBI taxonomy): Eukaryota > Metazoa > Chordata > Amphibia > Anura > Bombinatoridae > Bombina > Bombina bombina. The sequence continues at coordinate 1,092,207,321 of NC_069503.1, forward strand.
CAGCATAACTACTATGGGAAGCTGTAAAATCTGAGAAAGAGAGAAAAATAACTATAACAATATACCTTACCTTAAGTGTGAAGCATCAGCATGACACCATGGCCTCTATTTATGAAAGTCTGGCAGACCTGATCAGACAGTGTGGATCAGGTCTGCCAGACCTCGCTGAATATGGCGAGGAATACGCTTGCCGTATTCAGCATTGCACCAGCAGCTCACAAGAGCTGCTGGTGCAACGCCGCCCCCTGCAGACTCGCGGCCAATGGGCCACCAGCAGGGGGTGTCAATCAACCCAATCATACTCTATCGGGTCGATTTCCGGCGATGTCTGTCCGCCTGCTCAGGTTATGGAGCAACGGTCTTTGTGACCGCTGCTTCATAACTGCTGTTTCTGGCGAGCCTGCAGGCTCTCCAGAAACACAGGGCATCAAGCTCCATACAGAGCTTTATAAATATGCACCTATACATCAGCCACAGCAGCACATGCCACTCATTTGCTAGGAACAAGTTCCCTCTCACCCTGCACTAGACAATGCTGCATGGGGGAGGAGTGTGTGTGCACCCACTTATTCATCCCACTGACACATTTCTACAAAGCACTGTTCCCCTAACAAACTTAAGTTAGTTGATCTTAGGGCCACAGCAGAAAGAGCAGGTCTAAGGGGACCAGCAGACTGGATGCTGTCTGCCCAAGGCTGCATGGATACAGTGTGAGATGAGTCACACAGATTCAAGACTGAAGAGAGCAGTGTGTGCAGATGCACAGATGCTCAAATCCTCATGTGCCTACCGCCGCAGCTTCTGTTGCATGTGCCTACAGTCAGCTCTACCCAGAAACAATTCCCACCACCAGAGCAGTTACCTCGTATCTGTGGTAACCCCAGCAGGACCTTTTTTCTGATGCAGTGGGATTGTCTGGATGCCGAGTTAGGGCATACAATTTAGTGCTGCACAGTGCACATCTAAAACAACACATGGCACTAGCTTGGAATGCCACATGACACCAGCATGGTCTGGCACAGTTTCTCACAAATAAATATAAGCAGAGAACTTTTGACTTTAACAGTACTAGGACTGACTGTGTGTGTGTCCCATGTCACATGACATCAGCAGTCTAGCATGAACATTTTTTTTTTTTAGGACTCTTGGGCCCCTCAACAAAGACAGGGCCCTGGGCAGCTGCCCCTTTTGCCCTGTGTTAAAGACGGCCCTGTTCAAACGCTACCTCATACTCACACTTACTAATTTTACTACTGCATGCCTTCCAGAGACGAGCTAATCTATACCCTCGCCTCTAATCATTCTGTATAACTTATCATAGCCAACAGTAACTGGGACACATCCCCATTAGTGTACTCTTCCTTTTTAGTACTTTTCACTCTCACTTCTCCTTCCACCTTTTTTCTTCCCCTTTTTTTCCCCCTCCTCTCCTTAATTCCCTAATTCAACAACATGAATACCAGACGACGGCGCAGACCAGCGCATTCCCTAACACTGACAACAGTGAATGTGAAAGGTCTTAATAGCCCAGGGAAACGCTCCATCACACTCCAGGAACTAAATAAACTATGTAGCTCCATTGTCTTTCTGCAGGAGACATATTTTCAAAGAAATAAGGAACCTAGATGGTTAAACCCCAACTATCCCACTATGTTTTTCGCATCAGGCCCACAAAAAAAATGGGGTCGGTATTATGATACATAATTCACTATCCTTTTAAACACTAAGAACCACCAAAGACCCAGAAGGCAGATTTCTGCTGATAGTGGGCTTGCTTTTTAGCAGACCAATTACATTACTCAAAATCTATGCTCCAAATATTCAACAGCATCGCTTTTCAAATAAAATATTGAGAACATTACTGGACCATGCAAAAGGTACTGTTTTAGTAGGTGGAGACTTTAACATCCCGTTAAACCCTATACTTGATATATCTAACTCCACTTCTAGCATCCCCAAACATATATTTAAAACCATCCAATCAACACTAGTGGAACTTAACCTCCATGTGTGGAGAATTCTCCATCCTTCTAACAGGGATTACACATATTTCTCTAACGCTTTTGACAAATATTCTTGCATAGACTATTGGTTCACAGACTCTATTAGCCTCCCCATCATTCACACTTGCGATATAGGGACTATCCATGGACAGACCATGCACCGGTTACTTGCAACATTATATGGCCTGAAACTCCTTTAACTGACTTCACATGGAGACTGGATGACCATCTACTTCAAGACCGAGCGATAGCCGCCACAATAGGCAATACACTAACAGAATACTCTTTCAACTCTAACTTAGACACCTCTAACACCAATAACTGGGAAGCACACAAATGTGTCATATGGGGGGAAATAATATAATTAAAATTGAAAAGAATGATAGAGAAATGCAAACAATTTTAAAATGAACACTCCACAATATCCCAATTAGAAAGTAAGCACAAACATGACCCATACAACACAAAAACCTCACGTAAACTACAGCAAGCTAGAAAAGAGCTGAGAGAACTCCTAACTACTGAATCACAAAAACAGGCACTATATATAAAACAACTATATTATGACCAGGAAAATAAGCCAGGTAAACTTCTTGCCAGATAAATTAAACGCAAAAAATATAAGACATTTATACATTCACTTTCCAATTCTGATGGAACAACAACTCAAGACAGCAAAGGCATAGCCAACACCTTCCATCATTATAATGAAACTCTTAACACTACCACTTGATGCCAACAAAAAATTATTAACTGCAAATTACCTATCTAACCGCCCCCTTAACAGCCTCCCAGATGAGGACTCGGCCTCTCTTGACACTCCTCTCACTATAGAGGAAATAGAACAGGCAATCAAAGATTTGCCTTCAGGCAAAATCCCTGGTCCTGATGACCTATCACCCAAATATTACAAAACTTATAAAGCTATCCTTCTCCCCCACTTACATGCATTATTTAATGAAACCTCCACTGCGTCCACTCTCCTATCCAGCATGCTAGAAGCGCATATTATGGTTTTGCCAAAACCGGAAAAGACAACCGACAAACCATGAAATTTTAGGCCTATCTCGTTATTAAATACCAATGTGAAAATCCTAGCAAAAAACATTGGTGACTAGATTAAATAGATATCTTCTGGATCTTATTTCCATGGATCAGGTGGGCTTTGTCCCTGGCCAAGAGGCAAGGGATAACACCCTAAGAGTTCATCAAATTATCACTTACGCCAAACATCACTCTTTACCACTTTCTCTATTTTCGTCTGATGCTGAAAAGGCATTTGATAGAGTAGATTGGCACTTCCTTAAAGAAGTAATGATCAAAATGAACTTTGGAGCTCCCTTTCTCCATATGGTATTCTCCCTGTATTCTAACCCAAATGTCAAAGTCAAAGCAAATGGGTCTATCTCTGAATCATTCCATATATCCAATGGCACGCGCCAGGACTGTCCCCTTACCTCTTTGCTTTTTGTTCTCTCCATTGAGGCATTAGCTTTAAAAATACGGCTCTCTAAAAATATTACAGGCATCAGGATTGGTGACATGGAACATAAAATGACTATGTATGCTGATGACATTTTCTTTGTTATCTCAGATGTAGAATACACACTACCTAACATACTGAAAGAGTTAGACAGATATTGTCAGGTTTTCAATTTTTACCTTAACATAACAAAGTCAGAATTACTCAATATATCTTTACCCCCTCACCTTATCACCGAATTAGAAAACACTCATCACATACAAGTAGTGAAGGGAAAACTGAATTATTTAGGGATTTACCTTGCACTCAACAAAAGTGACCTCTTCACATACAACTACTTAAAACTCAAAAATGAAATAATGAGAAATCTTCAATCCTGGCATAACAAACCCATTTCCTGACTGGACATAATTGGTATTATAAAGATGAATATTCTGCCACGAGTTCTGTATCTTTTCCAAACTCCTCCTATCCCATTACCAACCTACTTTATTCCACAATTACAAAAAATAGTAGAAGATTGCATATGGCAAGGGAAGAGGAGTAGAATTATAAGACAGACCATGTATCTCCCTAAACACAGAGAAGGACTGGGTTTACCCAACTTATCACTCTACAGGAAAGCTGTAATATTACAACATATAATAGATTGGAGCCACAATTCAGCACAGAAAGCATGGGTCAAACTAGACAATCAAATCTTCTCAAGAGGTAATATGTCAACACTGGCATGGCTTGAACCAGGTCACAGACCTACTACATTGCCACTTTACTCATTTACCTCAGAAACATTGAAGGAATGGGATAAAACCCTATCCAGCTCTAGCAACATTTCAACACCCTACTCTCCTCTTCTCCCTCTCAGGGAACACCCGTGCATTTCATTATCGAGGGCACAGATAGCCAATAGACATCCATACAAACTAAGGGAAGGCACACCACATTTTGCACAAATATAGGGCAACATTGCACCAAAAGAAACCTCACAGCAATAGGATGGGGTCTTCTTTGCATCATGGTACTCTTGTATGCAGATCATACATTATATCACTACCGACAAGCATAAATCCTAAATGAATAGGGAACTGACACCATTTGTACATTTATGTAGACAGCAATCACCACCAAAACATACAATATCCCTCCTCTACCAATATTTGCTAATGCAAGACAACCAAATCCATCCTTCATACTCACAGACTTGAGACACAGAGACAAGCACAGATCCCTGGTTTGCCCAATGGAGGAGATTATTCCAACTAGCCATAAAGGCATCATCGTTGACTGACATTCTGGAAATGCATTTCAGGTTTTAGCAGATGGTACCTCACACCCTCCAGATTACATAAAACCAACCCACAAATCACAGACCAATGTTGGAGGGTATGTGGTCAGAAAGGTTCATGGTCAATGATCAATAGTGCAAAGAAACTAATTCCCAAACGTGGGAAATCATCCAAAACACCAATATTAAAAGACTGCATCGCACAAACAACAGAACTCCTCACACTGGAACGCTTCCACTATATGAAAATAGACAAATTGGACTTGCATCACTCTGTCAGAATTGTTGGAACAATACACCCTCCTAAGGACCAAACACATAATAATTAACAGGCTGTCCTCATGAGGAGAATGTCCTTCTTTACACCCACATACTTATATTTTACTTAATGTCTTTTACTCCTTATTCTTTATTTCCCCAACCTCCTCCCCCGTTTTTTCCCCTCTTATATCCCTCTTCCAATATAATTCTCTCTCTCTCTTTTCCCCAGCACTTTTTCCCCTATCTTAGTAATTTACCTTAATCAGCTACACCTCATTCATAAGGATTATATTACTAAATACATTTAACTTATCTACCAGAGGATGTATCTTCTTGATTTAATTTGTCACTGTGCAGTGATATTGCATTCTACACGGTCTATGTTTTTATAAAACATGTTAGTATACTTCACTTGAAAGCAATATACATGGGGAGACAGCTCCGCTAATACCGCAGAACTAAATGTATCCAAGTGGAGCTTGAATATTGCACCACCTTCGGGTGAAGCCTGGTACAGGCATACTTAAAGACTCAGTCATTGAAACAAATAGACTTATTGTGTTTCTCCAATATTACTCAATCTGAGGTGTTGAAGAGCTGATGTATCCTGTTTTCTGTTTTAATGTATCAGTGAAATTTTCAATAAAATATTTTAAAACTCAAAAAAAAAGAAACTCATAGTAGTAATTTTGTTTACAATATGGTCGCTTTGCAATCATATGGAAAGCAACCATATAGCGATACAAAAATAGTGTAAGGTAGCCCATCCTAACAAGCTAAAAGATGCATATAGATGGGTTAGCAGTGGTGCGGATGGAAAGGGATTACAATAGTTAACTATTAAAGTTGCAACTAAGCGATCTCCTTTAAATACACAATTTTAGCACTGCCACTACTCTTTGGTTAGCACGTCGGGTTTCTCTCTTACGCAAACTTTATACCTTTAACTAATATGTGTGCTACAAGTTGCGTGCAAAAAGCTTACTTCAATGTAAAGTCTACGTTCAAGCAAAAGCGCTAAATTGTGCGCACTTGTAATCTGGCCCTTAATCAGTTCTTTGAACAGCTACCTATAGCTTAAAGGAGCAGAAGAACATTGTGAATAGTCTATGAATGCTATTTTAGAAGCAACTGTAAATGTTATTAGGCTTGGTTGGAAAATGAAAAGAAACTATAAACCAGTATGGTTCTCCAGATTGGTAACACATGATGTTTAAAGGAAATAAAACCCAACATTTTTCTTATCAATATTCATTGCCTGATATTCAAAACCTCGCTGCACAGGGGAGATATTCAAAGAAGTCTCTTCTGTATGGCGAGTCCCTTAAAAAAGAAATTTAGAAATACAAACTTTATCTTGAGAAATGTTTATGTTGCTATGTAGTGTTCTTTATGTGAAATAGGGGCTCCTACATTACAATACAAGGTCTAAAAACATATCCCAAAGATTTTGTGTGATTCCCTTCTTGTCGGCAAAGTTTTGAATATCAAACAGAGCATGTAATTAAATATATATATATATTCTATAAGCAAATTTAGTTTTCTCTCTAGGTATGCCTTGTTGAGGCACTTACCTATGTAAATAGCCTACATGTGTATGGCAGCAGTATGGCAAGAATGCTTTTAACAAGGCTATTACTACTTTTTAGCACTAGATGGCCACAGTGTTGTCACAGTGTATAATATTTTTAAAGGCATTCAGCTATCTTGTGCTATAGACTTGTGCATCCTAACTAGATAAGCTTTTCAACAAAGGATACCAAGAGAATTAAATAAATTAGATAATAGAAATAAATTGCAACATTTTTAAACATTGAATCACAACAGAAACAAATTTGGGATTTATGTCTCTTTAAGACAAAAAAATAGTTTATAAGAAATACAGAAAGATTCCTTAAGAGGAGAACACGAGAATATTGAGAATCTAACAAAAACTTTATGAAGTCAAATGGAAGAGAAGAAAACACAGTAAGAGTAAAGTTTAGGAGAAGATTATTTTGATATATATATATATATATATATATATATATATATATATATATCTTACAGATTTAATTTAGTCACTCAGCAGATGATAACAATAAATATACACGTATTGGGGCACTCTATCTATATGACTCTCTGAAGGGTGTTTTCAAAACCCACCCTCTGATTGGATATAGGAGAGGAAAAAGTTTGAAAGACCTTCTGGTTCGAAATGACCCTATTCAAAGTTATGACGTCAGGGGTTGGGACATTAACCCAGGCTGCCATAGATCAGATGGCTGTATAACCTGTAACAGCCTTATTGTGGGCAATTCATTCAGTCACCCTAAGATGGGCAAAAGGATCTATTTGAAGCATATATTAACCTGTTCTTTGCAGATGGTGGTCTAAGTTATTAAATGCCCGTGTGGCCTTACCTATGTAGGCAAAATGGAGTGCCCCCTGAAGGACAGCATGGCCAATCACTGGTCAAGCATAAGACAAGCATTGCATATTTTGCAAGAGAAACATACGGTTGCGGACCTTTGCTGTATGCCTATAGATCAAGTCAACAAACCCCCCAGAGGTGGGGATGTGAATAAATTACTACTCAGAAGAGAGATCGAGCGGATTTATAAGTTGCAAATGATGGCACACTGGGGTCTCACACACTGGGGTCTCAATAAGTAAGTCTGGCTCTCATGTTTTTTGGATGAAAGATAATTTTGTTGCTGTTTGTTTTTGTTTTCTTTGATTGCATTAACTATGTGCTTAGGTTTTATCTTACATCATATCTCTTGGTCATCTTACTCAAATCAGTTAGGATTAGTGTGCGATAGAATTAGTAAGTAATGTGCTCAGTAATTTATGGAGTATGATTTACCCTAATGTGATTTTGATTGGTACTTCAAATTAGTACTTTTGTGTATATATGTAAATAACCTAAGGACAGGTGGCAGCAACTTCCATTTTTGTAATTTGCCTTTCTGTTGCCATGACGACGGATCATGTTTTATTTTTTGATGTTCTATGCATAGAATATGTAGCACAAGGATGCGATTTATCCCTCCTGATGTTTATTTTGATGTGGAAATTTGTACTTTTTTCTAAACTTTAGTTTAGTAGTTTTTTTGTTAATTTTGTGATGATGTCATAACAGGAAGTTGGTGATTGTTGTTCCTGTTTGGTAATTTTCAGATGAGAAGTGTGTATAGATCCCTATGTGGAATACAATTCAAGGTGGGTGTTTGTTTGTGTTGTATCCTTGATAAAGGTCAAGATCTATATATACATACCAAAGTAAAAAAACAATGGGAAAATATAGGAAGAACTCTAAAGCCAAATACCAATAACATCATATTTATGAAAAATTGAAGACTATCTTAAAATGGACATGATACAGATTGACCATGCAGTTTAAAGGAACTTGAAACACAATTTTTTTTCTTTGATGATTCAAACAGAGCATACCATTTTAAATAACATTCCAATTTACTTCTATTATCTAATTTGCTTATTTCTCTTACCATTCTTTATTGATGAAGCAGCAATGTATTACTGGGAGCTAGCTGAAGCAGTGGGTGAACCAATAACATATGGCCTATATGTGCAACCACCAATAAGCAGCTCCGGAGTCTACTAGGTATATTTTTGAAGAAAGGATATCAAGAGAGCAAAACAAATTAGGTAATAGAGTTTAATTGAAAAGTTGTTTAAAATTGCATGCACTGTCTAAATCATGAAAGAACAAGAAAAAGAAAACTTTCCAACTTACTTCTATTTTAGCTATTTCTATTATTGCAAACGCTGCTGCTATATAGTTCTCTATTCACCCTGCAAAATGGATTAAACACATAGTTAAAGGCATCCTCATAGCAGTGATGCCCTACTGGGAGCTGATTGAACACATTTGGTGAACCAATGATAACAGACAAATGTGTGTAGCCACAAATCAGCTACTAAACCGAGCAGTGATTTGGTGCTGCTTAACATATGTACATATTATTTTGAACAAAGGATACCAAAACAAAAATTGCTTTAAAAGTATCTTAAAATTGCATGCTGTGTCTGAATCATGAAAGTGTAATTTTGACTTTCACGTCCCTTTAAGGATTGTTTTTTATTTGATATTTTATTATTATATTTTTTTCAATATTTGTACATATGTTTTAGAAATATAATGTGATTATAATCATTCCTTTTGTGTAACCCAATGCTAATGTTTCCCATCAAAAATAAAATGTATTTGGGGAAATAATAGCTTTATTTTTTTATAAATATTATTCTGTGTTCTTAAAACCATATGACAGTGGAATAATTGATTTCATAGTTAATTATGTTGTACTGAGACTAAAAACATTATAGATAATGAGTATTTTAAATATAGATTTTGTTTTACTATTTTATCCGCAGTATAGTGTATTTAAATTCAATGTTCTCAAATTGATATTCTATTTTATATATTATGTTACAACAGATGAATTCTGTATTACAATACAGACAAATGCAAAAAAGTACATTTTAAAATACAATTAAATAATTTTAGTTAGATAGATCAGAGTTTTATTTTAATGCGCACACATTTCTCATCATAACATATTCAATTCAACAAGGCAGTTTCAGCATTTGAAAATAATAATATTAGATTGATTTATAATGTAATTGGCAGAAGACTTGTGTCTTATCATATTTCAGCCCTGGGGCTTATAAATACCATTTTAATACTTCTAAAGGTAAATAGCATTCTGTCAATAAACGGAAAATTGCTGACCTTGTTCTGCTCATCAGTTGAGGCATTGGGAAAAAAAATGCCAGCCTCCTGGGATTGGAAGTGCACTTATTTTTATTTGAAGTTAAAAATGCTAAGCCTGCCATATTTAATGACAAACCTGGGAGGGTTAATGAAAGCACATAAATGACATTTCACCTTGACTGCTTGGTACCCTATAACTTTGCCTAAGGGTCTTGCTATGTGCCAGTTCAATCTAAAAACTTCAACAGATAAGAAAGATCTAAAGAGGATTTTGGTATGATACAATTGTCTGCCTAGAATGCATATTAAAATTAATAAGCATTTGATAATGTTTACAATTAATGATATTATGTCAGTCTATATATTTATGAAAACCTAAATTTTGTTTGAAAAATACAGGTTAGTATAAAGAAATGATCATGTAATATGTTTTTATCCCTTATTAGAATGCCAGACTGCAGTTACCTATTGGTCTTTGATAAGCTAAGCAGCGATGATAGGTCTAGACTGCTAATTGGGAGATATCCTTTTACAAGCAGTCCTAGATTAAAAGCTTTCTCACTTTCACTGCTTCCAGTTTGTGTGAATGTCAATTTGATCCTTTTAGTGTATTTATGCTAAGTATATAGAGGCTCTTGGGATATGCAGGGAGATCAGTGTTGTTTCTACTAAATGCTAGGACATTTTCAGGTGTTAAAAAGCATTATGATATCACATACTCTTTCCTTTAGAAGCTGATAACTTATTTGTTTGAAAACATATGTTGGAAAGAGTGTATCTTTATAAACTGTATTAGTTTATATTTATATGAATGCTGAAACATAATGGTTTTAGAGTCTTTTTTTTTTAATATATAAATAAATATAAAGGGCCCCTACATAGTTAAAATATCAAATTTATATATTTTATTTTTACGGTTTTAAGAAGTCAATACATGAGAAAAACGGTAGGTAATGCTTTTTTTTCTTCACAGATAAAAGACTATAGATTTGATTCTTAATCTGTGTTTTCAGTAACTTGCCTCCCAGTTTTTCAGTGAATGAAATTATATTTCATAATGTTTGCATGTAAAATGATCTTCTCTTAAAGGGATATTACAACCATAGTAAATGTCAGCAATTATGCACTGAAATTCAATATTGTAATTTTCTTTCTTTTAAATTTGTAGCTTTGGCACTCAGAGACAAGCCACTTGAAATGTTTCTTAAAGAAAAATTACAGAGCAAAAATGTATTCTAATTCATTAGAGCATATCTTGTTTGCACCACTCACTGTGGAACTATAAGACTTGCGTTATAATATCCCTTTGAGTAGGTTTAAAAATCTTCTTCTCTGTGGTAAATTAGAGACAGAAAAAAGCAAGTCCATGAACTGGTTAAGTCAATCCTGTGTGATTGTGGGTAAAAACAAGTGTGCTGGATACACTCAGGTATCTTTAAAGGGGCAGTAGAAAGCACAATTCTTAGGGGTAAATTAACAGCCATGCATTGCACAGATATTTTTTTAACACACAAACTTTTTATTGGGAGTTTAATTTCCTTTAATATAACTACCAACCAAAACATAGAGAGCCAGGTTACGAGTAGAGTGCAAAATTGCGCTTATGCAAATGCTATATTTGTGCTCCACTCGTAATACCAGCACTGGTATTTGAAGTGCGGCACAATGCGATCATAACCTTGTGTTCACATTGCTAGAAAGCTATGTGATCAATTGAGCGCACTTCCACTGGCTCCAATGGGAGCCTTGTTCTCATGCCGTGAGACATGGCTGAGAACCTAGCATAGTGAAGGGGGTAAGTCACGCAACGATTGGCAAAAAATGTAAATATATATGTATATGATTATATACATATATATTTATGTGATAATATATGTATATACACATATTAGAGAATAGTGTGGAACTACACCCAATTGACCTTATAAAAATGTTTCCAATATCACAGGTCATGATATCTTTAATATCCGTTAATATATAGTGAGCTATTTAGTGAGTATAGGCCAGGCTCCATAAAACAGGTAAAAAAAACACACGTTAAAATAAGGCTTATCAGGCTTCAATATAATTCTCCCAAAGAAATAGTTGCGTCTGAACCAGGCAGACGATGCACTTAGCACAATGATAAAAATATTATTATATTATTTTAGTGTCCCCAAACATGGCCAATCAAACAATCCATTTGGATACAATCAACAGATAAACATACTATCCCAGTCCAAACAGACAGCTTTGAATATAAAGTGATAGGTTCTCACCCCTTTTCCAGCAGCTCCTCCCGTGTGTCAGTGCGGTATCTTCAAGGAGGACCAGCCGCTATAAGGACACCTTCGCGCTGCTTCAGCGCCGCCTTCCAGCTGGTGCACTCACCTTCTTCTGACCGCACGCCACTTTCCAGGCCACGAGGAGCAAGGGGGTAGTGACGTCATCTAGTGTAGACACGCTGTTCCGAGATTCGACATCCAATGTAGGCCAATGGGATTGGAGGTGTGTATGCAGCCAACAGATCCGTATGTGGCCCTTAGCCCTAAGACTCACGGCTCACTATATTATATTTTTAAACAACCAATAAATATTTTGTTTTATATGAGCTGTCCCTACTTCTTGATTCTAAGTCTTACTAAGCCGGAAGGACAGTTCATCTATTGCACCATATAGTGAGCCATGAGTCTTAGGGCTAAGGGCAACATATGGATCTGTTGGCTGCAGACACACCTCCAATCCCATTGGCCTACATTGGATGTCGGATCTCGGAACAGCGTGTCTACGCTAGATGAAGTCACTACCCCCTTGCTCCTCGTGGCCTGGAAAGTGGCGTGCGGTCGGAAGAAGGTGAGTGTACCAGCTGGAAGGCGGCGCTGAAGCAGCACGAAGGTGTCCTTATAGCGGCTGGTCCCCCTTGAAGATACCGCACTGACACACGGGAGGAGCTGCTGGAAAAGGGGTGAGAACCTATCGCTTTATATTCAAAGCTGTCTGTTTGGACTGGGATAGTATGTTTATCTGTTGATTGTATCCAAATGGATTGTTTGATTGGCCATGTTTGGGGACACTGAAATAATATAATAATATTTTTATCATTGTGCTAAGTGTATCATCTGCCTGGTTCAGACGCAACTATTTCTTTGGGAGAATTATATGGAAGCCTGATAAGCCTTACTTTAACGTGTGGTTTTTTACCTGTTTTATGGAGCCTGGCCTATACTCACTAAATAGCTCACTATATATTAACGGATATTAAAGATATCGTGACCTGTGATATTGGAAACATTTTTATAAGGTCAATTGGGTGTAGTTCCACACTCTGAACTTTCTCTATTACTGGGGTACTACTGGCGGTACCAGGAACTAATCCAAACATTGTGCAATAATGGAAGAAACGCAATATGTATCACAACAGTTTTTTTCACTCAGACCAGATACTGCACGCTATAGCAATAATTTGGACTGTGACCTAATTTTCTCAGAAGATAAGGGTGCTTTAACTCTGGGGACTTTATTTGACCAAATGGAGATACTTTTGCTGAAAGAACTGAGGGCTCAGTGGGATGTATGGACATTCGAGAGCTATATGAAGGCTGGAATGATTCCGAGGGGATTGAGAGTATATAAATTCCCAACCTTTGAGATTGATATTAATGATAAGGAGTTCATAAGAACATGGAATGACATTTTATCTGAATGTTCCTCTCGTTTGATGCTTATGTTGGTTAAGTACAGGTCACAAGATCTAATTAAAATCAGAAAGGAAATTGGGGATTTACAAATTGAGCTAAATAAGAGATGTTTAGAACCTAATTTTGGCAAATATGATTCTATCTTGCAGCAATCAGTGGCACAAGGCAAATCAGAGATTATGGAGAATAAACATCTGAAGTATATGAGAGATACATTTGACTATGATACAGATTCTGTATATATTTGGAATAAGAAAAAAAGAAATGAGTTTAGACGTAACTAACCACAATCTAAAAATAAGAATAAAAATAAAAAGGGTAGAAGGCATAGGAGGGGTAGTAAAACAGTTACATTTTCTGACCCAGATACAGATTATTCATCAGATGACAGTAGAGGTACAAGTAATTCACAAAGTACACGAGCTAATGAGAATACGTTAGCACAAGGAAATACAGCTACTATTGGTGCTGGAAGAAGTGTACCTGTACGGCCAACTGTGGATAATACTGATAATACTGATAGTACTACCATTATGAATGTGGCAGCTAAACCTAAGACACAGAGTAACACAAAGACACAGGCACAGTCTTTACATAATTCACAGCAGTCAACTACTGTTTTAACATCTTACTAAACAACAAGAGTTTGTATTGGGTTTAGGTTTGGGTTTTGCACCATCTATTGACTTTAATGTCTTTCAAACCCTATTAGACGTCAACAGGCTGGTTAGAAATCTTACCTTAAAAAAGCATTTTAGCAATTCTGATACGGTACCAACTTGTTCTACTACCCAGACAAATCTTTCCTCAGGGGCTAGTTCTAATCTTAATTTTTCTGAGTGTTGTGATGTTATTTCTTTACAAATGTTGGAATCTGAAACTACCAACACATTCGATGCAGTGGATTTTAAACCTAAATTTAAAAGTAGGTCCAATTTCTATCCATTGCAATCAAGAGGTCCCATTATAGAATTTTTTCATGCAAGAATTGAGAAGGATTTAGTGGCTTTAAAACAGACAATTACACAGAGGGATGCTAAAAAGAAATTCAATCTCACTAGGTCTCAGAGAGAGGCATTGGTGTCCTTGGAACAAAATACCACACTAGTAATACGTCCAGCCGACAAGGACGGATCCGTTGTAGTGATGGATAGACCAATGTATATCTCTGAGGCCTATAGACAATTGAATGACAAACATGATTATGTCAAGCTTTCCAGGGACCCCACAGGTGTGTTCAGGAGCGAACTGATAGACCTATTAGATGATGGTATGCATGAGGGTCATTTGGATCCACAAACAGTGGAATATTTATTAGTTGATTTTCCAAAAACGCCTTGGTTCCATCATCTACCAAAGGTTCATAAGACCTTGACAAATGTCAAAGGGAGACCGATAATCAGCGGTATCGATTCGCTCCTGGAACACACCTCTGAATGGTTGGATGCGATAATACAACCATTAGTTGCTTCACTCCACTCACATATACGTGACACTAAACATCTTCTAAACAGGATACAAGACATCAAATGGGATGATAAATGTATATGGTTAACCATGGATGCAGTATTATTGTATTCATCAATACCGCATGAGAGTGGTTTAGAAGCTTTGGAGTTTTTCTTTCTCACTTTACTAACTATGACACAGGATTTCAGAGATTTGTGATCAGAGTAGCAAGATTTCTTTTGACACATATTTTTTTTCGTTTTGAGGGGGATTTCTTTCTCCAAAGATGTGGCACCGCCATGGGTGCTAAATTTGCACCATCATATGCCAACTTGTATCTAGGGTGGTGGGAGATGACACACATCTTTGGAGAGGGAAATCCCTTCAGACATTGTATAGGAATATACAAACGTTTCATAGATGACTTGTTATTTGTTTGGTGTGGACATGAGGAACTGATCACTCAGTTCATAGGATTTCTAAACAGCAATGATGTGGGCCTGCAGTTCACATTTGAGTTTATTAAAGTCTCTATCAATTTTTTGGATGTGACCCTAATTGGTAATGGTGATGGCACCCTAGACTCTAATGTTTACAGGAAACCAATCTCGGGAAATACTCTTCTCCACGCCGCCAGCAACCACCCTGATCATGTTAGATATGCAGTGGCAAAGGGTCAGTTCACGAGACTTAAACGAAACTGTAGTAACCCTGCAGACTATGAGGTGGCTGCTGGAGACCTGGAGAGGAGGTTGTACGAGAGGAAATATTTGAGGCGAGATATAGAGAGAGCTAAAAAATAGGTGAATACCATTGACAGACGGGCCTTAATAGCTGAACGCCCTCCACGAACAGATCATACACAAGCACAGGGAGTTTACTTTGTGACAGGATACAGCTCTCAATACCAGGAGGTCTGTACTATAGTCAAAAAACATTTTTCTATTTTGTCAGCAGACGATGGTTTACAGGAGGTGGTAAAAAATTGATTGAAATGCTCATACCGCAAAAGTAGTACTCTAGAGTCCAGGTTAGCACCTACACAACTAAGGTCATTGAACAATCCAACTAGTTCCTGGGTGAAACATCTAGGTATGTTTAGATGCGGACATAGGAAATGTAGGCCATGCGAGTTTGTCCATATAACGTCTAACTTTACATCTTGTGTAACTGGAGAAAGGTTTGACATACAATCATGTTTAAACTGTACATCTGAGCGTGTAGTGTATCTACTGGAATGTACCCTGTGCCACATTCAATATGTAGGACTCACAAGAAGAGATATAAACACCCGGATTAGGGAGCATCTGTCTACACTTACACTGGGTAAAGCGGCCACTCCATTGGTCCAACATTTTGCAAGGAAACATGATAGGAAGGTAGACTCTCTGAAATGGTGTGTCATCGAGCAAATCAAACCACCTAAAAGAGGGGGGGATATTGAAAAAATGCTAGCTAAGCAGGAGATGTACTGGATTTTCAGATTGGGAACACGTATTCCCAAGGGTCTAAATTCAAAGTATGACCTTATTAATTATTGGGAATAACATTACATATCCCGCTTTACTTCTTTAACTCTTTCCTCCTGCGTGTGTGTGTTTTTTCATTTTTTCATTCTCTTGTTTTTGCATTCTCTTGTTTTTTTCATTTTTTAGTATTTAATTTTCATTTTCTTGTTTTTCCTTTTCTTTATTTTCTCATTTTTTCTCGTTTTTTACTGTTGATTACCCTGTGTTTGAATGATCACATACAAATATACATTTAAGCAGTTATAGATGTTATAAATGAACCAATGGTCCTTCCTAAAGAGTTTAGCATATATTTTCATATTAGCAACTGTATTAGGTCTATTTAGGAGTTCTTTAGTGATATACTATATCTGCTATGTTTCATGTATATATATTGAATGTTTTCAGGGTTTTTATATACCATACAAGAGTCTTGGATAATTCATGCAGAAGATGGAATACATATTATTGTATACTTATGTACATAGATTCATTGACAGAAATCAGGTACCTGTTCTTTTATTTATTTATAATACTTTTGATCATATTATATGAATCCTTGGGTCCAATGCTTATATTATTAATTTATATTACGAATTTTAAATTAGAAATATAAATTATAATATGATGTTTATGATGTATCTTTAGTGTTAAACAATAATCTTTATAAAATAAGATACTTCAAATATGCATAGGATAAAGGATATGGTGTCCCTTGAAATGAATTTGTTTTTATTGTATACTTTTCTAAATGTATCAAGATTAGCCATACACATTGTCTTCAAGATCTAGTTTGATTATCATGCCCATAGTTTGAGATATATGTGAAGTTAATTTATATTCTTTGCTTCACCTATTGTCCTTCTTTTAACAAAGTGTTCTAAACTCAGATTAGCTCAATATCAGATTTTTGGGTTTTAGCAAGTATCTGAAGTGTTAACAAGGCAAGTAGGCGTGCTTGTTTTTAAGTGAAAGTTTGTAACCAATTGAATCATACATTGTCTTTTAAAAGAAAGGGGAGTAGACCCAACACCTATGGCTATGACTACGGCAACTGCCGAAACGCGTAAGCCAGTTTAGGTGTCAGCCTACTCTGTCTATGTGATACGTTTTTCCATGTAAATTTTTAAACAACCAATAAATATTTTGTTTTATATGAACTGTCCGCACTTCTTGATTCTAAGTCTATACACATATTAGCACATAACTATATATGTATATAAGCATATACATATATATATTTACAGGGAACACACAATCCCCATAGACCGCAATATAAAGGCACTTTTCAGTTCCTTTTTTTTCCGAACACAACTAGTGCAGTTTTTTCTTAAAAACTAAAAGACCCTTTATTTTGTGGGTTTTTGTTAGGCACTTTAAAAAAATTAACCAAAGATTTGATCTCCAGTTAATTTTCTGAGCTCTAATTACTACCGCAAGCTCGTGAATTTGCCCGTTGGTGGGTGCACAATAAATTAACGCTCCACTTGTAATCTAGCCCACTGTATGCTAATTGATATAGATTACTTGCCAAAGATAGATAATATGCTAATCTTCTTGAAAGAAAAAAACACTTCATATTTTGTTTTTTGTACGCCAATAGCTCTGACAAAACAACATAGTTAAAAAAATGTTCAGCATCTCTCTCCAACAGTACTAAGACAAGAGAAATGAATATTTCATCCTAAAATTAATTTATTAACAAGGATAACATTAAGGGTTAGGACTGAGATTAAATTCAAATGTTTAAAAGATTAAATTGTGTGTAGTAAAGAAAAATCTTTGTTGTGTTATCTATTTTAATTCTTTTTACTGTTGTTTACTTCTGAAAATTGTATGTGTTGGGGTGGGGAGTTACTGGCCCTAAAAAGAATGACGTGTATCCTGCAGGATCCAGAACAAGGACCCCGTATCATTTTACACAGGCATTGCTTGATCCGTGCAGGAGATAATGTATAATCTATCCCCCATGTAGCCAGAGCAGAGGAGTAAAGATAAGCATTATATATCCTTGTGCTGTATAATATTTCAAATCTTGCTAACAAATTACATTTTAAATGCTATTTAAACATTTATTTTGTATGACATGAAACACAAAAAAGAAGGTGTTGAATGGGCATGCTGTGATAACTAGCAATCTGCCATCTGACCATCCCTCAGTTTTTCAGATAACCTACATCCGGGAGACTATAAGATGCAGAACAAGTTTAAATATTAATGTATAAAAATACATACAGTAACTCTATGTTTAGCAGAAAAGATTGTTTTCCTTGCTAATATGCTTAGGTCTAATAGATAAGGAAAACTACATATAAACATATCTATAAATGCATCTGCTTTTTTAGCAAATGTCTTATGATGCATTTATAGATATGTGTATATATATATATATATATATATATATATATATATATACTTATGTATAAGACCTCCTAAGCATCTTGCCACTAGTTTGCCTTTTTAGTAATTTGTTTTTGCATCTTTAACCCCACACCTGAGGAAACCTTTGGTTTTTTTTATTTCTTGTTAAAGGGCAGTTGCTGGCTAGGGTAATCTTTATTTTTTTATTCCTTTTTGCATTATTTTTTCTGTCTTTTTTTAAAATTTAATTACTCAATAAAGTGCCTCCTGTGCACTCCTGGATACAATACATATTTTTGCTACGTATCTAAGGTATTCCAATGGAACTCTATGTAGTGTGAGCTGGTGTTTCATTAAGTTATTAGAGTTATCAGGCTTTACCCACAGTCGCTTAGGTAATGTCCATTTTACCTGGATAATCCTAGGACTTTACCCATAACATGTATTTATATATATATATATATATATATAATGTTTAATATTTATACGTTTTGGTGTGTGTATATATATATATATATATATATATATATATATATATATATATATATATATATATATATATATATATATATATATATATGTGTGTGTGTGTGTGTGTGTGTATAGATATATATAGACCCAGCTACACTGTTCCTGCAACAGGATGGTGAATCCAGGTAATCCAGAGAATAATATATATATATTTGCTACTGGTTTTAAGCAGAACTTTTGCAATACATTGCTTAATTGTTGGTTTATAACACACATATGTTAGGACCCCCACACATATATTAGGCCCCCCCAATTTATTAAATGGCAGGTAGACAAGGTTAGCTCATGGGAACCTTTCTATCCAGCTTTGCAGCAAGCAGACAGCATCTGTTAAAGGGGAATAAAACCCAAATATGTATTTCATTATTTAGAAAGTGCATACAGTTTTAAACAACTTTCCAATTTACTTCTTTTATCTAATATGCTTTGTTCCATTTGAATCCTTTGTTGAAAAGCATACCTAGGTAGACTCATGAGCAGAGAGCTAGCTGCTGATTGGTGGCTGCACATATATGCCTCTTTTCATTGGTTTACTGATGTGTTCAGCTAGAAAAATTCATATTAGAAGTAAACTGGAAAGTGGTTTACAAATCACTTTACTGAATCATGAAAAAAATGTTTGGGTTTCATGTCCCTTTAACTTTGTACTAGCAATTGGTTGTGCAGCCATGCCCCCTGCACTCACGCAGCCAATTAAAGGAGAACAGGGAATGTTACTCATGGATGTGATTGGGAGGATGTAACTCCACCAAAGTTGAGGTGGTAGAGAGGATAAGTAACAGAATGAAGGTTCCTTTAAATGACATCATCCAAGATGGCGTTCCTTCAATTCTGTTAAGGGTTTTAGGCTCGCTCTTGTAAACCTGAAATGTTCAGCCCCTGAAGCTGCAGCTTTATAAATGGGGCCCACCTTCCTTAAAGGGACACTACACATAGATTATCCATTTATATAACCCATACATTTTTTTTATTTTTTTTTTAAAGTATAGTTTTGCTTATTTTTAAATAACATTGTGCTGGTTTTAAAACTCCTAACCAAGCCCAAGGTTTTAGAAGTATACTGATGTCTACCTACTCCAGCTTTCTCCTGTTTGTGTAAAGAGTCTTTTCATTTGCAGAGGAAGAGAGGGGGGAGTGTCTTCTCTTTTTGGTATGCAACCACTTTCAGTGGGTGTTCCAGCTGACCTTTTCAAGAGAGCTAAACTGGGAGCTTCTAAGTAAGTTTTTAAACGGTTGTATACCGGATTTTTATATCAGTATCTGTGCATATTATTCTTTATAGTAGTGTCTATTATGCAGTTATATGAAAATTGGTGTATACTGTCCACTCTCTGCCAGCCAAGATGTTAAAGGGTCCTTTATGCGCTGTTGTTCCATTAGTGAAAATAATAATTATTTGCAGCTGGAGGCTATTACAAATGGTGTTGCACTAGTTTTTTTTTTTTTTTTTTAATTCTACTATTTTTAAGTTTCTGTTAGTTATAAATGTACATATGTTTTGTTACAAATGCACATTTGTAAAGAAAATACAGATATTAATTTAGTTTAATGAAATAAATATCTGAATAAATGCACAAACTAATTTAAAGAAAATGAATATATACTAACAAAATTGACTAGTATATATTTGTTTCCTTTAAATTAGCTGCAAAAGGTAAAATACTTAACTATAGAGCACTGTGGAGCCGCGATAATCTCGACTCTTTTTCCCAGACCCATGGCCACGTTTATAGGAGGCTTATTACGGCGAATTCCTCACCCGGCACTAGAGGAGATTAGCCTGGCTCCCCCAGCGTGCTGTATGCATAAGGCTATCGGTAGGAAAAGAACATTTACATTTGTTTTAATGAAAACAAATGTAAATGATCCACAAATATTAAAGGGATACTGAACCCAAATTGTTTATTTAATGATTCTGATAGAGCATGGTATTTTAAGTAAATTTCTAATATACTCCTACTATCATTTTTTTTCATTCTGTTGCTATCTTTATTAAAAAAGCAGTAATTTAAAGCTTAGGAGCCAGCCCATTTTACATTCACCACCCTGGATAGTGCTTGCTTATTGGTGGCTACATTTAGCAAACCAATTAGCAAGCATAACCCATGTTCTTAACCAAAAATGGGCCATCTTTTAAAATTTACATTCCTGCTTTTTAAATAAAGATAGCAAGAGAATGAATAACAATTGATAAGAGGAATAAATTAGAATCGCCTAGATTACGAGTTTTGTCGGTAATGCTGTGCGTGCTAACGAGCAGTTTTCCATCACCGCTCACCTACAGACAACGCTGGTATTACGGGTTTTTACAAACCCGGCGTTAGCCGCAGAAAAGTGAGCGGAGAGCAAAATTTTGCTCCACATCTCACCTCAATACCAGTGCTGCTTACGGTAGCGGTGAGATGGCAAAACGTGCTTGTGCACGATTTCCCCATAGAAATTAATGGGGGAGAGCCCGCTGAAAAAAACCTAACACCTGCAAAAAAGCAGCGTAAAGCTCCTAACGCAGCTCCATTGATTCCTATGGGGAAAGAAAATTTATGTCTACATATAACTCCCTAACATGAACCCGAGCCTAATCTTACACTTATTAACCCCTAATCTGCCGCCCCTGACATAGCCGACACCTACATTATATTATTAACCCCTAATCTGCCGCTCCGGACACCGCCGCCACCTACATTATACTTATGAACCCCTAATCTGTTGCCCCCAACATTGCCGGACCCTACATTATATTTATTAACCCCTAATCTGCCGCCCCCAATGTCGCCGCAACCTACCTACACTTATTATCCCCTAATCTGCCGCCCCCAACGTCGCCGCCACTATATTAAAATTATTAAACCCTAAATCTAAGTCTAACCCTAACCCTAGCACCCCCCAAATTTAAATATAATTTAAATAAATCTAAATAAAATAACTACAATTAACTAAATTACTCCTATTTAAAACTAAATACCTGTAAAATAAACCCTAAGCTAGCTACAAAATAACTAATAGTTACATTGTATCTAGTTTAGGATTTATTTTTATTTTACAGGCAACTTTGTATTTATTTTAACTAGGTAGAATAGTTATTAAATAGTTATTACCTAGTTAAAATAAAGACAAATTTACCTGTAAAATAAAACCTAACCTATGTTACAATTACACCTAACACTACACTATAATTAAATTAATTCCCTAAACTAACTACAATTAAATACAATTAAATACAATTATCTAAAGTATGAAAAACAAACAATAAATTACAGAAAATAATAAAATAATTACAAGTTTTTTAAACTAATTACACCTAATCTAATCCCACTAATAAAATAAAAAAGCCCCCCAAAATAATAAAAAGCCCTACCCTATACTAAATTACAAATAGCCCTTAAAAGGGCCTTTTGCAGGGCATTGCCCCAAAGTAATCAGCTCTTTGAAAAAGCCCTTCACGGGCGAAACGCGTCAGTAGTGTCAGACGCCTTTTTAATTAGTTAAAGTAGCTCTGTCGTTATATCTGTTTGTCTCCGTTGTCATAATTATAAAACCGATAACCTCTGGACCATTAGGGTCGATAGTAAGCCTATTCTCAGTGGTGGGGCTAACTCATGTGAATATTATATTATAGCTCTATGCCGAATAAGAGTTGCCATGATGTTGATAAAACTTAGAAATATTTAAGTCATCAGCATTTGACCCACATCCGGGTACTCTTAATAAGTTACGAGAGCTATAGAAACATAATTGTCAGCTTATTAACAATCACAGTTTTTAGCGGCTGGGTAAATCGATGTGGTTACTATAACAAAATAGGAGTTTTACAACGGTTATGTTGATATAATCTAAAATCACTTAGATCACCGGCAAAAGACCCACATCCGGGTACTCTGAGTAGGTTACGAAATATATAGAACCTACATAGTTGGCTAAATATATAAATACATTGTACAAATAAGATACGAGAGCTGTAGAACCACTATTGACAGCTTTGCAATAATCACAGTGTATGTGGTTACTACAACACAATATGTATTATACAACAGTTATGCTGATTTAACTTTAAATGATTCAGATCACCTGCATTTGACTTATATCCGGGTACTCTGAAGAGGTTACGAAATACATAGAACACACTCTGTTGGCTAATACATAAAGACCAAGTACTAATCGGAATCCCTTGTAAACCAATATACATTCAAATACTCAAACACATACAAGTGTGAATTCACAGTATCGTAACGATACGGGTAACAAACAGTAGGCTAGATCTATAGTAACAGACATCCATTCAGGTAATTATACACGAAGTGGATGACCTCTCAGTATACATCATATTATTTCAAGAAACCAACAACATCTGAAACATAAGCCCATGGCTGTTATAAATATAGATACTGGCTATTAATTATATCTCTAGCAGTGAACTTACTGGAGTAATTTAATAGAATCACTGATAACCTAGACATTTTCCAGTAAATATAAGTACACAAATAATTCACAGAAATATTTAATAACAATAATTTATTATCAACGCAGAACCTCAATTAGAATATAATGCACAGAAATACAGGGTTGGCGAATTAACTCATGTGGCTTATAGATATTCATATTTGAGACCTGGAAGTTGAGATATATATATACAATTCTTTAGGCTCTTAATCCACTCAAATATACCGATACAATATTAAAATCTTTCATATAGACTGAATTGAAAGTGGAATTGATATAACAATATACTGGTCACACCAGGGTTTACACGATTATTAGTGCAACAATTTCCCTAGGTGTACTTATTGATGAATATCAATACCACATATTTAGCAGGTACCACTAGAGCTATTGCTGACAGAATCAGAACCCTTAACTTCCTGAGAGGTCTCAAGTGTCACACTAACGGAAATACCGAATATTGAGAAATATTATACTAATCTCTTTTTATTGAGAGTTTATTCAAGCAATATTTACATTCTCATCCACGTTATTCCTGATATATATACGTCTTTAGTAAGACTACATAATTTTACGCATCTGTGTATCTGATAGACACAAACCCAGCCTCTTATTTATAACGTCTTAAAAGATTTTTCTGACGACCTATATGAATATTACTCTTTGCTATAACATATACTATTGATGGGAATAAAAAGAAGCAAGGGGAATCATGATTAATACATGACCAGCTGGATATACTATCCTCTGGGATCAACATCAGATATTAACTGGGATTCACCAATCAGAATACAATTAATAAATACCATAACTAATACCCACCTACAGGGCATCTATATTCCTACTTTAGAGATCCATAACGACTACTTTACTACAACAGAGGTACCAACATTCACCGGAGACAATCTATATAAGATGTTAATATAATACAAATGACTCACTATTATATTTATCATAGGCATTGACTATAAATTCAGTGGTCACTATACCCAACATTTGTAAGACAGAGTCTACATTAGGATTTTAATTTCTGTGTGTAGTGTGTAATTTGTTTTCACATTTTAAAAGAATTTAATAAAAGTCATGTTTTAATAATTTTCTCTAAATCAGTACCACTCCTAAGTCTGGGCGTATAGTGCTGTAAGTGCATACTGTCGTGGTTAGTTTCTATACTTCCACAATTTAGTTGTAATTTCAATTTATGCACAAGCACCAACCCACGTATACTACTATATATTGTAGAAGTGCTATCATACTTTGAGTGCACATAGGACAATAAGAATAGTGGGGACTGCCTTCATAGTGCCATTACTTAAACTCTATTTTTGTACAATTAAATACAATTAAATACAATTATCTAAAGTACGAAAAACAAACACTAAATTACAGAAAATAATAAAATAATTACAAGTTTTTAAAACTATTTACACCTAATCTAATCCCACTAATACCTCAGGAGTATTATTAAGTTCTTTTTATTTATGGGACTTATTACTTGACTATTATTATCATCATCATTAATATCACCGGCCAGTTCTTATACGGACATTTTTGGAATACCTAGGTGATTACCTTGGGGGTCCCATATTGAACAAGGAGATCCAAACGGATGGGAACAAGGATATCTGGTGATATATGTTTGTGCTCATTGATGCACTAAATGCACATATTTGTTTTAATCTTGTGAGTGTATTACTTTGTTAGGATTGTATTAAAGGTGTTTGTAACGCTGCACAGAGATCTGGTGTTTTTGTGCTTCTCTCTTTTGCTACAGTATCACATTTCCTTTGTGGATCGTTTCTTGGGAAAGCTTTCCTCTAGAAGAGCTGCATAAACACCCCTTCTCTACCATACCCTTGGAGAACGAACTACTCTTGCCATTATTTCAAAAGGGCTACTTGATAGACTGACAAAGATCATCATAAAAAGGACAGCATCCTTAGCACATTTTTCTATACTCATATACTTATATATGCTGTCACATGCTCTATTTTTATCTTAGTATATGGTATTCATTTTAAGTATTTTATGCTGCTATCACCAACTGTATAGTTGTTTGTGTTTGTTTTTTTATATATTATTAATACATTTATACTGCAAATCCCCTGAAGAAATGTTTTAGTGCTGAGTATTCATTTTGCTATAGAGTTATCTTATGACTAACATTCAGATTTGTTCAAGAGAAGTTGATAGGTCATGTGATTTGGCAGTAATTTTTAATTGTTCAAAAACGCTTAACAATATTTTTAAACTAGTAATAAAACAAAAAACGTTTTACAAAAATGCTTTATTTTTGCCATGTTTATTCACATCTATGGTGAACACTATTGTGCGCAATATGGAGGCTGTATATCTTATGATCAGGCAGCCATCTTGGTTTACGCAAAAATATCGAATGTCTATTTTCTCTGAAAGCGCTTATGTTAGAACTGTGAAATTTGCTGTATAATCTTATATTGTGACCTAGATTCATAATTGCTCATTAGGAGAGAATCAGTCACATGATGCGGCAGCAATAATTATTTATAATTCAACACTGCCTCTTTTGATTCAATTGCTCACAAAACACAAATTACATATGCTAAACTCTTGAAATCAGGTATGTTGGTACAGCCTATTGTAATGCTACATCTCATGCAACATTGAACTCATAGGTCATTTGGTTAGGCAACCATTTTGTTTTTTGCAACAAATTTCGAGAAACGCTTAAAAATCTTCAGCTCTGTAACTGTTAATGTTACAGTTTTGAAACTTGCTGTGCTCAGGGCTGCTATGACCTAGATTTGCCATTGTTCAACAGAAGTGTCTTGGTCACATGATGTAGCAGCCATCTTGCATTTTGCGAGAATCTTTAAACATTTTCTTCTCTTAAACCGCTTAGTGCAATAAAGCAGAATTTTGCACATATACTCCTTGCAAGGTCCTCTTATGTTTGTATAAACTGCGATTTTTCTATAATCAACATGGCTGCTGTGAGATATTAACCTTTATATCTACATTTAATTATGTAAATTTGCACTTTATGCATTAGTTTTACAATATTTAACAATATTACAGTGTAATAGACACATGATTACACATAGTCATGACCCTCAAAGACAATATTGCAGTTAAAATTCGCACTGCACAATCACCTTCGTGAAATAAAACATTTGCAAATTTTCATAAAACTTCTGAAAATTGTAGAGGTCTATAGTGAGCATTAGTATGTGCAATTTGAAAGCCATACATTGCATCGCTTGGCGGCCATTTTGTTTCATATGCACTGTTTTTAAAAGCTACAAAAATCTTCTTCAACGAAACCGCTTATGGGACTGACTTGAAATTTTGTTTACAGAGTTATCTTTCGACTAACATTCAGATTTGTTCAAGAGAAGTTGATAGGTCCTGTGGTTTGGCAGCCATTTTGAATTGTTCAAAAACGCTTAACAATATTTTTAAATTAATAATAAAACAACAACCGTTTTACAAAAATGCTTTATTTTTGCCATGTTTATTGACATCTATGGTGAAAATTATTGTGTGTAATATGGAGGCTGTATATCATATGATCTAGCAGCCATTTTGTTTTATGCGAACATTTAGAAAATCTATTTTCTCTGCAACTGCTTATGTTAGAACTGTGAAACTAGCTGTATAACCTTATATTGTGACATAGAGTCACATTTGTTCATGCTGAAGGAATTGGTCATCAGCTATGGCAGCCATATTGGCTTACGCGACAATTTCGAAAATGTGATTTCTTTGCAACCACTTATGTTAAATCTTTGAAATTTGCTCTATAGCTATATATTGTGACTTAACAGCTTGTATGCCATTGCAAAGGCAATGTGCGTGGCCACCTCTATTGCTGCTTGCAGCTATATTTTAATTATAGTGTAGTGTTAGGTGTAACTGTAACATAGGTAAGGTTTTATTTTACAGGTAAATTTGTCTTTATTTTAACTAGGTAGTTATTAAATAGTTAATAACTATTTAATAACTATTTTACCTAGTTAAAATAAACACAAAGTTGCCTGTAAAATAAAAATAAATCCTAAGCTAGCTACAATGTAACTATTAGTTATTTTGTAGCTAGCTTAGGGTTTATTTTATAGGCAAGTATTTAGTTTTAAATAGGAATAATTTAGTTAATTGTAGTTATTTTATTTACATTTATTTAAATTATATTTAAGTTAGGGGTGTTAGGGTTAGGGTTAGACTTAGATTTAGGGGTTAATAACTTTAATATAGTGTCGGCGACGTTGTGGGCGGCAGATTAGGGGTTAATAAGTGTAGGTAGGTTGCGGCGATGTTAGGGCAGGCAGATTAGGGGTTTATAATATTTAACTAGTGTTTGCGATGCAGGAGTGCAGCGGTTTAGGGGTTAATATATTTATTATAGCGGCGGTGATGTCCGGTTCGGCAGATTAGGGGTTAACTAAAAAATTTTAGTGTTTGCGATGTGGGGGGCCTCAGTTTAGGGGTTAATAGGTAGTTTATGGGTGTTAGTGCACTTTTTAGCACTTAAGTTAAGAGTTTTATGCTACGGCGTTAGCCCATAAAATTCTTAACTACTGACTTTTAAATGCGGTACCAGGCTTGACAGGAGAGGATGTACCGCTCACTTTTTGGAAGACTTGTAATACCGGCGTTATGCAAGTCCCATTGAAATAGGATATGCAAATTGACGTAAGTGGATTTGCGGTATTTTCAAGTCTGACCGAAAAAGTGAGCGGTACACCTGTACCTGCAAGACTCGTAATACCAGCGGTAGGAAAAAAGCAGCATTGGGACATCTCAACGCTGCTTTTTAAGGCAAGACTCATAATCTAGCCGATAGTTTCTTAAAATTGCATGCTCTATCTGAATCATTAAAGAAAACATTTGGGTTTAGTGTCCCTTTAAGTATTCATTTGGTTGTAAACTAAACAAATACTGAATAGTGCAGTAAATGAATATTCTAAAAAACAACTTTTTCAAAACATTTGTTATAAAAGATTCATTCAAAATAATTATTCACTGCTGCATAAGTCTACTGTGAGCTTTTCTGCAAGATATTAGTTTCACAAGTGAGTATTAATGATTCTAGGAATATGTTTAATAGTGTGATTTATTGGGCCATTATATCTGAAAATTGATATGCTCTTATTTGTTAGAGCATGACAGTTTAAGACTAGTGCAAAGAAAAATGTTAAATGGTGCGCAAGTATCCCCCTGCCCATATACTAATCTGCTCCCAAAAACAATAGTAATATATAAAGGTTGGCGGAAAAAAAAGGTGTATATGTGCGCTACAGAATTCTTATACAGTTATATGATTGTAGGTAATAATGTCAATATCGATTTAACTCCAATCATGGTGTATAATTTTTTACGTATTTGCCTACAATCAGATATATAATATATCTCTATAGAAAATATAAAATGTTTTTCCAAAAATTTTTGGCTATATAAATTGTCCACAATTTCTTTTCTATATATACGTTCTAATAATTAATCCTAGAACAATTGTAGTATTTTTCAGTATTTTTCAGTATGTTTCTATATTTTTTAATATTTTTTCAATTTGTCAATATTTTCCAAGAGTTAGATGTCGTTTGTACCTTTATACTTTGCATTTTTACATTTTTAGACTTTTGTAATACAATTTTTTATGAATGAACATATTAAACATTATCGCCTAGATTTAGAGTTCTGCGGTAGCCGTCAAAAGCAGCATTAAGGGCTCCTAACGCTGCTTTTTACTTCCAAGCCGCAACTTTTCCATACCGCAGATCCCCTTACGCCAATTGCATATCCTATCTTTTCAATGGGATCTTCCTAACACCGGTATTTAGAGTCTTGGCTGAAGTGAGCATTAGACCCTCTACCGACAAGACTCCATCCGCAGAAAAAAGTCAGTAGTTAAGAGCTTTCTCGGCTAACGCCGGTTCATAAAGCTTTTAACTACTGTGCTCTAAAGTACACTAACACCCATAAACTACCTATGTACCCCTAAACCGAGGCCCCCCCACATCGCCGCCACTATAATACATTTTTGAAACCCCTAATCTGCCGACCGCACATTGCTGCCACCTACATTATACCTATGTACCCCTAATATGCTGCCCCTAACATCGCCAACACCTACATAATATTTATTAACCACTAATCTGCCCCCCCAACGTCGCCGCTACCTTACCTACACTTATTAACCCCTAATCTGCCGACCGGACCTCGCCGCCACTCTAATAAATGTATTAACCCCTAAACCGCCGCACTCCCGCCTCGCAAACCCTATAATAAATAGTATTAACCCCTAATCTGCCCTCCCTAACATCGCCGCCACCTAACTTCAAGTATTAACCCCTAATCTGCCGACCAGACCTCGCTGCTACTATAATAAATTTATTAACCCCTAAAGCTAAGTCTAACCCTAACCCTAACACCCCCCTAAGTTAAATATAATTTTATTCTAACAAAATAAATTAACTCTTATTAAATAAAGTATTCCTATTTGAAGCTAAATACTTACCTGTAAAATAAACCCTAATATAGCTACAATATAATGAATAATTATATTGTAGCTATTTTAGGATTTATATTTATTTTACAGGCAACTTTGTATTTATTTTAACTAGGTACAATAGCTATTAAATAGTTATTTACTATTTAATAGCTACCTAGTTAAAATAATTACAAAATTACCTGTAAAATAAATCCTAACCTAAGTTACAATTAAACCTAACACTACACTATCAATAAATAAATTAAATAAATTAACTACAATTACATACAATTAAATAAACTAAACTAAATTACAAAAAAAAAACAAAAAACACTAAATTACAAAAAATAAAAAAAGATTACAAGAATTTTAAGCTAATTACACCTACTCTAAGCCCCCTAATAAAATAACAAAGCCCCCCAAAATAAAAAAAAATTCCCTACCCTAATCTAAATTGAAAAAGTTAACAGCTCTATTACCATACCAGTCCTTAAAAGGGCTTTTTGTGGGGCATGCCCCAAAGAAATCAGCTCTTTTGCCTGTAAAAACCCCCACAATACCACCCCCCAACATTACAACCCACCACCCACATACCCCTATTCTAACCCAAACCCCCCTAAATAAACCTAACACTACCCCCCTGAAGATCTCCCTACCTTGAGCCGTGTTCACCCAGCCGGGCACCGATGGACCAAAAGAAGACATCCGGATAGGAACAGCCAATAGAATGCGAGCTCAATCTGATTGGCTGTTTGGATCAGCCAATCCGATTGAACTTGAATATGATTTGCTGATTCAATCAGCCAATCAGATTTTTCCTACCTTAATTCCGATTGGCTGATAGAATCCTATCAGCCAATCGGAATTCGAGGGACGCCATCTTCGTCACTTAAAGGAACCTTCATTCGTTGGGTAGTCATTGTTGAAGAAGGATGTTGCGCACCGGAGGTCTTGAAGATGGAGCCGCTCCTCGTCGGATGGATGAAGATAGAAGATGCCGCTTGGATGAAGATGTCCTGCTGGTCCAGATGTCCTCTTCTGTCCTGATAGGATGAAGACTTCTGCTGCTCCAGATGTCTTCTTTTGGTCAATCGGTGCCCGGCTGGGTGAACACGGCTCAAGGTAGGGAGATCTTCAGGGGGGTAGTATTAGGTTTATTTAAGGGGGGTTTGGGTTAGAGTAGGGGTATGTGGGTGGTGGGTTGTAATGTTGGGGGGTGGTATTGTGTTTTTTTTTTACAGGCAACATAGCTGATTTCTTTGGGGCATGCCCTGCAAAAAGCCCTTTTAAGGGCTGGTAAGGTAATAGAGCTGTTAACATTTTTAATTTAGATTAGGGTAGGGAATTTTTTTTATTTTGGGAGGCTTTGTTATTTTTTTTTAGGGGGCTTAGAGTAGGTGTAATTAGCTTAAAATTCTTGTAATCTTTTTTATTTTTTGTAATTAAGTGTTTGTTTTTTTGTAATTTAGTTTAGTTTATTTAATTGTATGAAATTTTAGTTAATTTATTTAATTAATTTATTGATAGTGTAGTGTTAGGTTTAATTGTAACTCAGGTTAGGATTTATTTTACAGGTAATTTTGTAATTATTTTAACTAGGTAGCTATTAAAAAGTAAATAACTATTTAATAGCTATTGTACCTAGTTAAAATAAATAAAAAGTTGCCTGTAAAATAAATATAAATCCTAAAATAGCTACATTATTCATTATATTGTAGCTATATTAGGGTTTATTTTACAGGTAAATATTTAGCTTTAAATAGGAATACTTTATTTAATATGAGTTAATTTATTTCATTAGAATAAAATTATATTTAAGTTAGGGGGGTAGAGTTAAGGTTAGACTTAGCTTTTGGGGTTAATACATTTATTATAGTAGCGGCGAGGTCCGGTCAGCAGATTAGGGGTTAATACTTGAAGTTAAGTGGCGGCGATGATAGGGAGGGCAGATTAGGGGTTAATACTATTTATTATAGGGTTTGCGAGGCGGGAGTGCGGCGGTTTAGGGGTTAATACATTTATTAGAGTGGCGGCAAGGTCCGGTCAGCAGATTAGGGGTTAATAAGTGTAGGTAAGGTAGCGGCAACGTTGGGGGGGGCAGATTTGGGGTTAATAAATATTATGTAGGTGTTGGCGATGTTAGGGGCAGCAGATTAGGGGTACATAGGTATAATGTAGGTTGCGGTGGTGTCCGGAGTGGCAGATTAGTGGTTAATAGTGTAATGCAGGGGTCAGTGATAGCGGGAGCGGCAGATTAGGGGTTAATAAGTGTAAGGTTAGGGGTGTTTAGACTTGGGGTACATGTTAGGGTGTTAGGTGCAGACTTAGAAAGTGTTTCCCCATAGGAAACGATGGGGCTGCGTTAGGAGCTTAATGCTGCTTTTTTGCAGGTGTTAGGTTTTTTTTCTGCCCAAACTGCCCCATTGTTTCCTATGGGGGAATCGTGCACGAGCATGTTTTTCCAGATAGCCGCTACCGTAAGCAACGCTGGTATTGAGAGTTGAAGTGGCGGTAAATATGCCTTTACGCTCCCTTTTTGGAGCCTAACGCAGCCCTTCAGAGAACTCTAAATACCATCGTTGTTTAGAAGCAGCGCTAGAAAAAAAACACGCGTAGCTAATGCACCCCTTTGGCCACAAAACTCTAAATCTAGGTGTAAGAGATTCCACCTTTACCAACATCCACCTTAAGAATAAACACCTGATATGAAGCCAAATTGGCTGACCAATCACCTATAAGACATATGTTTATAAGGATATTGTAAACAGCCTTTAACCATCTTGTTAAATCTGTGTAAAACGGTGAAACGCGTTGATGGTACTATTAATGATTGCTGACCTCCAAGTTGTTTAATCGACTCAAAGGATTGAGACGGATTAAAGAAGGGACTTCTTTTCCTAAAAAAAAAAAACAACAAACTCTGCACAGAGTAATCAACACAGAACTACTTCCTATAGTCGTAGATGCAGACAACCACGTCACCAACCCGGAAGAACCAACTGAACGTAGCTATAGAGACACCTGTGCCCGGCTGAGTGAACGTAAAGTCTCCACACTGGAGTAAGGTAGGCACCAAGAGGTGTATTAGCCCATTGTAGTGTGGCACTTTGTTGGAATATTAATCCAAGACAAGTCTGTAAGAAAAACATTGGGAGATTGGGTAATTGGACATTTATCTGAAAAGTTCCACATAACAAGCCAGCAAGAAATCACGTAAGACTGTTTACCTTCGAATAAATTCCCACTATATTCATAACAACAGAGGTTCACGTAAGATGAACGATATACAAACCTTTTAACAAAAGGCGTTCTTTTGAAGTGTTAAATAATAGTAACAAAGATGCGCTATTTGAGAGATGTAAGGTGGTAACTCATATTAACCCGTATTAGCTTCCACACTGTAGATACTGATATATTCACAATAACAAGGTGGATACTTTTTAATAGAAGGTTTTAAAATAGAAGTATTTAAACATATGACCTGTCATATCTAACAGTTTGTTGTTTTTTGAAGCCATTGTGCATGTGAAATTATTTGTGTAAGTGTGTATATCCCACTATTGAATTGTGTATATTATAATATATTTCTACAATTGCGTATTTCACACTATTTTTAAGTGTAGAAGTGCACTTTTTAATAAATAAGAATTTTTAGTAATAGTGCATAGCAACTTTGTATAGCAATAAACATTCACAATTTATAAATATTTTTGATTCTTATTGATTCAAAGATAGTGCTTTAATGATATTACAACACCATAATTTAATGTAATTAGGGATTTCCTTAAACCATAAAATAGCAACCCTTCGCTTCTGTAGCACACATACATACACTTTTTTTCCCCTTTTTTTGCCAACCTTTATATTTTAAGACTAGTGACCCTTTAATGCTTCCCCTCAAAGAGTTAAACACGTAGTAGAACTAATTTTGGGACCTTTAGAGCATTGCTGGTCATTAGCAGAAACTATGTCTGATCCAATCAGCATTGCTAGTCACGTAGATAAATAATGAGACTTGCACAGCTGATTGGATCAGCGGTAATTTGGTGCTTGGGACCAGCATATGGGCATGTCATTTTCCAAATATAATGATCTTTTAAAGGACATTGTACTGTCATGAGAAATTACTCTTGTATCTTTATTTTGCATATGAAATAGCAAAATAAAAGCCTCATTCAATTGATCTTAAGAACATGCCCGTATAAAGGATTGGTCCTGCAGAAATAGCATTATATGCATTAATGCCTTCTTATTGTATCTCTCTCTATACATAATGACCAATACTTAAAGAAAGCAATAGGAAAGGAACATTTTATTTCCTCTCTCCTTACCTATAACTGGAAACTTAAAGGGCCAATTTACCCAAAAATGTTCCCCCCTTTAAATTGTTCCCAATGATCCATTTTACCTGTTGGAGTGTATTAAATTGTTTACAAGTAGCTCCTTTACCCCTATTTCAGCATTTTAAATAGCTGATTTAGCCTGTGTTATTATAACCTACACTGGAAGTTTTAATACTGGAATCTCAGCTATTGATAAGCCTAAGTAAACACAGCCAGCAGAAGAAATTACACTCTCACTGGGGTGCAGGATAGTTAAGTAATAAAATGATAATTTTCCATTGATCTTAGGTTTTCAAGACAAACATAAGATAATCAAGTGTGTGTACACAAAGTGATAACATAATTATTATTATTATTATTATTATTATTATTATTCTTTATTTATAAAGCGCCAACAGATTCCGCAGAGATATGATACTACCTGCAAGCTCAAGGCTGGGGTTTAAAAGCACAAAACCAGGTGCATCACATACACAAATTAATCTGAAAATGCAATTTCTTAGATATGTTATACTCTGCAGCTCATACAACAAGTCATTCAAAATACATTAATGGAAAAACTTTTACAGTGTACTGCCCCTTTAATTGCTGCTTGCTGCCTTTTCTTTAAATACATTTTATACAAAGAAAACTAAAGTATATATATTTTAAATGTAGGTAGTGATTTGAACAGTCAAAGGCAGCTATTTTATATAAGAAAATGAAGGTAAATAAAAATAACCAATTTATAAACAATTTGATATGATCCAGTGTGAAACAGATCCTTTAGGAATGCTTTTAAGCAGAGAGAAAAAAATTATTGTACAATGTCCCTTTAACAGTTTTAACACGATGATCATTTTATCCTATTTTTTTACAACAATTGTGAACTTATTCATGTAGCCTTTCATCCTAGCCATGGGCATCCTCAGAATTTTTTTAGGGGGACAATAACAGTGAAATATGCCCAGACAATAAACACACATACAAATAGAAGGGGAATATTGTTTTACTTACTATTTAGTGCATTGTTTATTTGTTCTTTTGCATTATCTAGTTATAAAGAAGAAAAATATTATCAAAATTAAACACAAAAGAACCAATATAAAGCCTAAAACTGCTAACAGTGCATTACCTTAATAATGCAAAATAAACATTTCTCTATTTGTGCTATTGCCAAAATATTTAACAAACTATTCCAGTATATTAACTATTCCAGAAAAAATTAACTTACAGCACATTGCTTTTTAATTAATTATTAGATAACTTATTCTTTGCTGCTGTTAAATAGGTAGTAGGAGTGGAAATCCCCCTACATAGCTCATACCACACACACACACAGCATTGAGAAAGGGGGCGTCAACTAACACAAAAAATTCTGCATTCCATGAAGCTCACTCCCGTCACTGTACAATGCATGCTGGGAATCTGAGTCCAGAACTGCAGTGGTACAATACTGAGAGGGAAATAGTGAACTATAATTTTCAGAATGCTATGGAACTTCCAGAATACTGTGCCTCTTCCTTTAATACTTAACTACATTTAAAGAAATTATAAGAAAAAAATAGTCATTCAATTGTTTTTTTTTCCCTTGCAGTTTGTACTCCAGGTGGGGTGGACAATCGAGGGGGTAGGGGTATAATATTGCACACCTTCACCATCGACTGTATTGTCAGTGAAATTTTCACTGATCCAATAT
Source organism: Bombina bombina (assembly GCF_027579735.1). Lineage (NCBI taxonomy): Eukaryota > Metazoa > Chordata > Amphibia > Anura > Bombinatoridae > Bombina > Bombina bombina. The sequence goes on from NC_069503.1 coordinate 1,092,243,523, forward strand.
ATTAGTAAATCCAAGATAATTATTAGCAAGATTATATATATTGCACAACTTTTAAATAAAGAGTCTCTTTTTTTTATGAAATGCTCTATACAATCCATGATTTTGTGTGCAAATTATTTTTAATCGCGTACAATATAATAAAAATAGACAAAAACATTTCATACTGTTTGAAATGAATAAGACTATGAGGCCGAATTATCAAAGGTCTTGCGGACCTGATCCAACAGTGCGGTACAGGTCCGCAAGACCTCGCTGAATGCGGAGAGCAATACGCTCTCCGTATTCAACATTGCACCAGCAGCTCACAAGAGCTGCTTTTGCAATGCCACCCCCTGCAGACTCGCGGCCACCAGCAGAGGGGTGTCAATCAACACGATCGTACTCGATCGGGTTGAATTGTGGCAATTCCTATCCATCTGCTCAGAGCACGCAGACAGGGTTATGGAGCAGCTGTCTTTAGACCGCTGCTTCATAACTGCTGTTTCTGGCGAGTCTGAAGACTCGCCAGAAACACGGGCCCACAAACTCCATACGGAGATTGATAAATGGGCCTCTATGACTTAAAAACTCTTAAAAGGTTAAGGTTTGTCTGGCTTAAATTGTAAACTTTCATAGTAAACCTGGTAATGGATATTTTTTTCCCTTTCTATCACAAACCAACTTTTCCTGGTAATTTATAACTAATATGACCTAAGGGGAAAGCTTAAAAAATGTCTTTACAATCCAGCCCTAAAGGTTATTAAAAGGACATACTATATTTACCAAATACCGTTAGCTAAAATGATTTTAAACACTTTGTAAACAGCATACATGTTTAAGAGCAGAAACTATTGCACTATTTATAACTCTCTGGATCTCATGTAAAGTAAAGTTTCTGCAAAATTATTTGACAGATTTTTAGGAAGATTTAGTAAATACCATGAGTAGTTATCACACCATAAGAAAACAACATTAAATTTGCAAAAAAAAAAAAAGCTCCTGGATTATTTGGAATTAATTTGCAGTTTAACAGTAAATAAATTATAAAGGGCCAGATTACAAGTGGCATGCTAATGATAGTTTGGGTCGCGATAATCAATACCCACCTTGATATTAAAAATCAAATTTACCAGAGAAGGGTTAGCACGGCTGACAACGCAACCTAATCTTTCAATGGAGATCACGGGCATGGTAGAAGCAGGGGCGGACTGACATGTCGGGCAAATTGCCCCTTGTCCGAGGGCCCGCATCTTAGAGGGCCTGCAGTAGCAGAAAGAGAAGATTTGTTCATTTTTTTAAAAATTAAAATGTAATTTATTCTTTTTATTTGGCTTGGCCACTGGACTTGAAGTCACTTTTGGGTGGTGCTCTTGTGTGTGCGGTGGTGGAGATGAGTGTGGGGTTGAGTGAAGTGGAACTAGCTGGTAAGTGCTGGCTTGGCATATACATGCAGCTGGGACTGGAGGCCTGCACCTGCAATATATGGACCGGGTGTGGATGACTCGGGTTCACATATTAGTGATCTCATCATCGGCCAGCTCCAGAGTCCAGCTCCACCCACCCACTCTCAGCCATACATGTTTGAGTTGACTGTGCACAATGCACAGTGAGGAGGAATGGAAATAGCTGTTAAGTCGGCGTGTGGACATGTGCCATGTGTTGGTGGCGGCGGCAGAGACAGCATGGCGACTGGTTGGGAATCAGCAGACAGGGGACTGTCAAGATATATATATATATATATATATATATATATATATATATATATATATATAGTATGTATATATGTATACACAGTATGTATATATATATATATATATATATATATATATAGTGTGTATATATATATATATATATATATATATATATGTCTGTATATATCTATACCTTTATATAATCATATGGATAAAAAGGTATAGATGTATATTGTACCAAAATACCATCAGATATATATTGAAATATTTGTTTCTGAATAAATAGAACATATTCTGCTATGTGCTCTGTCTAAATCATGAAATAATTTTTTTGGGGTTTCATATCCCTTTAATGTTGGGAAAGGATCTTCTATAACTGTTCAATTAGTAAAAGTGTTTCTTTAGCAAAAAGGCAGAAACACACTTTTATAGCTTAATACTGTATGCAAACTGAATCCTAATGAGCAGCAGAATGGCAATACTCACGTTTACTAGAGTAACTATAACTCTGAGTTACAAGTCGACACTAAGTGGACCTTTTTAGCTGACACTACATTATGTTTAATTTAAACATAGAATTATTTTTTTTTTTGAAATATTTTTCCATTTTACACCTGTCGACTATCAGCAATTCTGCGAAATAGACTATAGCTCTCAGAACGAAAATATTCTTATGCATACTTTATACAGGGCTAGATTACAAGTGGTGTGCTAATTGTTGCACACAAGGGAAATCAGCTCTCAAATTTCTGTGCAAATGAGCACTCATATTACAAGTTTAAAGTAAACATGATCACTGGAGCGCAAGTGCATTTTATGTTTGTCGAGGTAGCACAACTGAAAAGCTCGCTTAAGGGTAGTGATGTCACGAATAGTTCGCCGACGAATAGTTCCCGGCGAACACAGCATGTTCGCTTTCGCCGCGGCAGGCGAACATATGCGATGTTCAATCCGCCCCCTATTCTTCATCATTAAGTAAACTTTGACCCTTTATCTCACAGTCAGCAGACACATTACAGCCAATCAGCGGCAGACCCTCCCTCCCACCTCCTGGACAGCATCCATTTTAGATTTATTTGGAAGCTGCATTCTTAGTTAGAGGAGGGACAGTGTAGCTGCTGCTGATTTAATAGGGAAATTGATAGCTAGGCTAGTGTATTCAGTGTCCACTACAGTCCTGAAGGATTTATCTGATCTCTGCTGTAAGGACAGCACCCCAAAAAGCCCTTTTTAGGGCTAGAAAATCAGTCTGCTTTTTTTTTTCCTGTGTAATCTAATTGCAGTTGCCTGCCTGCCAGCGTGTGTGTCAGGCTCACAGCATATACTGTGCCCACTTGCTCAGTGCCACCACTCATATCTGGTGTAACAGTAGTGTAGATTTAAAAAAAACAACACTTTTTTGACTGTGTTAAATAATAGCAGTCAGTTTCCTTCACACGTGTGCGATTCAGTGCCTGCCAGGGCACAGTGTCACCCCAGTGCAACTCATATCTGGTGTAACAGTAGTGTAGATTAAATAAAAACAACACTTTTTTGACTGCGTTAAATAATAGCAGTCAGTTTCTTTCACACGTGTGCGTTTCAGTGCCTGCCTACCAGGCACAGTGTCACCCCAGTGCAACTCATATCTGGTGTAACAGTAGTGTAGATTTAAAAAAACAAAAAAAACACTTTTTTTGACTGTGTTAAATAATAGCAGTCAGTTTCCTTCACATGTGTGCGTTTCAGTGCCTGCCTGCCAGGGCACAGTGTCACCTCAGTGCAACTCATATCTGGTGTAACAGTAGTGTAGATTAAATAAAAACAACACTTTTTGGACTGTGTTAAATAATAGCAGTCAGTTTCCTTCACACGTGTGCGTTTCAGTGCCTGCCTGCCAGGGCACAGTGTCACCCCAGTGCAACTCATATCTGGTGTAACAGTAGTGTAGATTAAATAAAAACAACACTTTTTTGACTGTGTTAAATAATAGCAGTCAGTTTCCTTCACACGTGTGCGTTTCAGTGCCTGCCTGCCAGGGCACAGTGTCACCCCAGTGCAACTCATATCTGGTGTAACAGTAGTGTAGATTTAAAAAAAACAACACTTTTTTGACTGTGTTAAATAATAGCAGTCAGTTTCCTTCACACGTGTGCATTTCAGTGCCTGCCAGGGCACAGTGTCACCCCAGTGCAACTCATATCTGGTGTAACAGTAGTGTAGATTAAATAAAAACAACACTTTTTGACTGTGTTAAATAATAGCAGTCAGTTTCTTTCACACGTGTGCGTTTCAGTGCCTGCCTGCCAGGGCACAGTGTCACCCCAGTGCAACTCATATCTGGTGTAACAGTAGTGTAGATTTTAAAAAAACAACAACACTTTTTTGACTGTGTTAAATAATAGCAGGCAGTTTCCTTCACACATGTGCGTTTCAGTGCCTGCCTGCCAGGGCACAGTGTCATCCCAGTGCAACTCATATCTGGTGTAACAGTAGTGTAGATTTAAAAAAACAACATTTCTGAGGACATAGTTGACTGGCTAACACAGGACACCCAATCTTCTACAGCTTCCGCTCGGAACCTTGACGCACCATCCTCCTCCAGCTTAGCTTCGGGCACCTCTCAAGTTACCACTCGCTCGTCTGCCACCACCACCAACACTAGCACCACAGCCGCTTCACTTGATCTGTCAGAGGAGTTATTTAAATATCAGTTGGAAGGAATGAGTGATGCGCAACCATTATTGCCAAGGATGTAGATAACAGGGATATGTCTCAGTCAGGCAGCATTACACACATGGACGTACGGTGTGATGATGATCATGTTGTACCCGCTGCGGGAGTTTGGTCTGTCACTGTGAAGCGGGCGTAACCCTTACACTACCTGATCGATACAACATCATACCTGATGTTGTAAAGCACGTTATTCCAAACAATTTAGGAATGTTAGGTGATTTATGCCTTTTATGGCTTAAAACCAGACTCTGCATCAACTATGTAATTTTCCATGGGAGTTTTGCCATAGATCCCCCTCCGGCATGCCACAGTCTAGGTGTTAGTCCCCTTGAAACAACTTTTCCTCACTATTGTGGCCACAAAGAGTCTCTGTGGGTTTTAAAATTTGTCTGCCCATTGAAGTCTATGGCGGTTAGCCCGTTTGCAAACTTTTGGGGAAGTTCGCATTCACTGTTCTCGAACCCAAATTTTTAGTCTCGCGACATCACTACTTAAGGGTAGTTTGCACAAAACATAACATAAATACATTGAAATTTTACACTCATATAAACACTATCTGATAAAACACATTCATATACATATTAAAAAGTAAGTTATTATTGCTCAAAGGTATATGTTATATGACAAGGTGTATGACTGCAAAGGGGGTATATTGTATACATACATATACAGTATCTCACAAAAGCGAGTACACCCCTCAAATTTTTGTAAATGTTTTATTATATCTTTTTATGTGATAACACTGAAGAAATTGCACTTTGCTACAATGTAAAGTAGTGAGTGTACAGCCTGTATAACAGTGTAAATTTGCTGTCCACTCAAAATAACTCAACACACAGCCATTAATGTCTAAATTGTTGGCAACAAAAGTGAGTACACCTCTAAGTGGAAATGACCAAATTGGGCCCAAAGTGTCAATATTTTGTGTGGCCACCATTATTTTCCAGCACTGCCTTAACCCTCTTGGGTATGGAGTTCCCCAGAGCTTCACAGGTTACCACTGCAGTCCTCTTCCATTCCTCCATGAAAACATCACGGAGCTGGTGAATGTTACATTCCGTTTGAGGATGCTCCGCTCCCCTACATTCCGTTTGAGGATGCTCCACTGATACTTAATAGGGTTTAGGTCTGGAGACATGTTTGGCCAGTCCATCACCTTTACCCTCAGCTTCTTTATTAAGGCAGTGGTCGTCTTGAAGGTGTGTTTGGGGTCGTTATCATGTTGGAATACTGCCCTGTGGCACAGTCTCCAAAGGTAGGGGATCATGCTCTGCTTCAGTATGTCACAGTACATGTTGGCATTCATGGTTCCCTCAATGAACTGTAGCTCCCCAGTGCCGGCAGCACTCATGCAGGCCCAGACCATGACACTCCCAACACCATACTTGGCTGTAGGCAAGATACACTTGTCTTTGTACTCATCACCTGGTTGCCGCCACACACGCTTGACACCATCTGAAAAAAATAAGTTTATCTTGGTCTCATCAGACCACAGATCATGGTTTCAGTAATCCATGTCCATAGTCTGCTTTTCCTCAGCAAACTGTTTGCGGGCTTTCTTGGGCATCATCTTTAGAAGACGATTCCTTTTTTGGACGACAGCCATGCAGACCAATTTGACGCATGCTGAGCAGGTACACTGAACTTCTTTGGTCGACCATGGCGAGGCCTGTTCTGAGTGGAACCTGTCCTGTGAAACCGCTGTATGGTTTTGCTCTCCGTGCTGCAGCTCAGTTTCAAGGTCTTGGCAATCTTCTTATAGCCTAGGCCATCTTTATGTAGAAAAACAATTCTTTTTTTCAAATCCTCAGATAGTTCTTTGCCATGAGGTGCCATGTTGAACTTCCAGTGACCAGTATGAGAGAGTGTGAGAGTGATTACACCAAATTTAATACACCTGCTCCCCATTCCCACCTTGTAACACTAACGAGTCACATGACACCAGGGAGGGAAAATGGCTAATCGGGCCCAATTTGGACATTTTCCCTTAGGGGTGTACTCACTTTTGTTACCAACGGTTTAGACATTAATGGCTTTGTGTTGAGTTATTTTGAGGCAACAGCAAATGTACACTGTTATACAGGCTGTACACTAACTACTTTACATTGTAGCAAAGTGTCATTTCTTCAGTGTTGTCATATGAAAAGATATAATAAAATATTTACAAAAATGTGAGGGGTGTACTCACTTTTGTGAATGAATAAATATATGTATGTATGTATGTATATATATATATATATATATATATATATATATATATATATATATAAAATATATATATATATATATATATATATATATATATATATACAGTATATATACATTATATGCATATGTGTGTAAATATGTATTTTTGTGTTTTAATCTACAGTATATTTACTGTACATATTAACCATTCCAATGTTATTCAAATACAGGACAATGTTAGTTTTATTGTAAGTACATATCTATACTATAGAAACATAGAAACATAGAAACATAGATATTGACGGCAGATAAGAGCCATAGGCCCAGCAAGTCTGCCCGACCTTACCTAACAGTATAAACTTATCTAGTTCGTAGGATAGCCCTATGCTTGTCCCATGCATTTTTAAAGTCCCCCACAGTGTTTGTTGCTACTACCTCTTGAGGAAGTTTATTCCATAAATCAATCACTCTTTCTGTAAAGAAGTGCTTCCTCAAATTACTTCTGAATCTACTACCCTTTAGCTTGAGCTCATGACTCCTTGTTCTTGAATTTTCCATTTTATGTAAAATACCCACAGCCTCAGTTTTACTAAACCCTTTAATGTACTTGAAAGTTGCTATCATATCACCTCTTTCCCTTCTCTCCTCTAAGCTATACATATTTAGGTCATTGAGCCTATCCTGGTAAGTTTTATTTTTTAGACCATGTACCATTTTGGTAGCCCTCCTTTGCACAGATTCAAGTTTGTTAATATCCTTCTGAAGATATGGTCTCCAGAACTGCACACAATACTCAAGATGAGGCCTAACTAATGATCTATAAAGTGGCATAAGAACCTTACTATTTCTGCTGCAAATACCTCTACCAATACATCCAAGCATTCTGCTAGCCTTACTCGCTGCATTACTACATTGTTTACTAAGTTTTAAATCATCTGAAATAATAATTCCCAAGTCTTGTTCCTCGTCTGTAACAGTCAGTAAAGTGTCATTGAGTCTGTAATTAACATTTGGATTTTTCTTCCCTAAATGCATTATTTTACACTTTGCTGTGTTAAACTTTAGACCCCAGTCATTTGTCCAATCCTCCAATTGTTGTATATCACTTCTCATTTTGTCTACCCCCCCTGGAACATCCACTCTGTTGCAAATTTTTGTATCATCTGCAAAGAGACATACTTTCCCCTGTAGCCCTTTGCTGATATCGCAGATAAATATGTTAAACAAAACAGGCCCCAGAACTGACCCCTGAGGAACACCACTAGTAACAGCCCCCTCTGCTGAATGAACTCCATTTACTAAGACACTTTGTTTTCTGTCCTTAAGCCAGCATTCCACCCAGTTCACAATTTTTGAATCTAGACCAAGGAGATATAGTTTGTGAATAAGTTTATTGTGTGGGACGGTGTCAAATGCTTTGCTGAAATCTAGATATGCTACATCAACTGCTCCTCCCTTGTCTAATACTTTTGTTACATAATCAAAGAAGTCAATTAGATTAGTCTGACATGATCTCCCTGAAGTAAAACCATGCTGATTTTGGTCCTCTAAATTGTTTGTCTTTATGTAAGTCATAATTCTTTCTTTTAAGAGGCTTTCCATTAATTTCCCTACTACTGAAGTTAAACTAACTGGCCTGTAGTTGCCAGATTCTTCTCTACTGCCCTTTTTATGAAGGGGTATTACATTTGCTATTCTCCAATCATCTGGGACAGCTCCTGTTAATAGTGACTGATTAAACAGATCAGTTAATGGGACAGTTAGCACTGATCGAAGTTCTTTTAAAACCCTTGGATGAATATTATCAGGACCCACTGCCTTTGTAACATTTATTTTTGATAATGCTAACAAAACCTCATCCTCTGTAAAAAGATTACTGTTAAGCTTGTTTCTATTTTGCGTTGCATCCCTTAATGTAGACATTGTATCTTCACAATCTTTAGTGAAAACAGAACAGAAGTAATCATTGAGACAGTCTGCAATCTGCTTATCTCCTTCTATTATTCTACCATCAACTGATTTCAATTTTACTATTCCTACCTTATTTTTTCTTCTTTCACTGATATATCTAAAGAATGTTTTGTCCCCATGTTTTACTGACTGTGCTATCTTCTCTTCTGCATGAGCTTTAACCTTCCTAATTAACTGCTTAGTCTTTTTTTGTTGGAGTCTCCATATTTTCATATCATCATCTGCTTGTGTGTGTCTGTAATTTTTATAAGCTATCTTTTTTGTCTTTACAGCATGTGCTACTTCTTTGGAAAACCAAATTGGTTTCCGCTTTCTTTTACTTTTACAGACATGTCTAATACAGTGTGTGGTTGCATCTAAAATGGCACCTTTCACAAATTCCCACTGTTCTTGAACCCCTGTAATAAGAGTTTTCCCCTTTAAATAGTTCTTTAGGTATTCTCCCATTAATGAAAAATCTGCCGTCCTAAAGTCTAAAACTTTTGTTTTAGTCTGGGTGGACAGTTCCTGAACATGAATACTAAACCAAACAGATTGATGATCACTGGATCCTAAGTTCTCACCTACAGACACATCTGAAACTGTATCACTGTTTGTAAGTATTAGATCTAATATAGCTTCCTTACGAGTTGGTTCCTTGACTAATTGTTCAAGTGATTCCCCTAGCAGAGATTCAAGAATATACCTGCTTCTAGCCGATCTGGCAGAAGGAATCTTCCAGTCTATATCTGGCAAATTAAAGTCCCCCAGTACTATAACCTTACCCTTCATGGTCATTTTGGTTATTTCATCTAATAACAGATTGTCCAGTTTTTCATCCTGCAATGGAGGCCTATATACAACCCCTATTCTAAAAACATTTTTATCTCCAATTTCCAAAGTCACCCAAATACTTTCCACCTCATCATTTGTTCCTACAATTTCAGTAACCTTTATATTTTCATTTACATACAAAGCAACTCCTCCACCTTTCTTTCCTACTCTGTTCTTTTTAAATAACCTGTATCCAGGTATGACTATGTCCCAGTCATGCAAATCATTGTACCATGTTTCTGTTATAGCTACTAAATCCAAGTTGTCCCTAGTCATTATTGAAATGAGTTCAGGTAATTTATTTCCTAAGCTGCGAGCATTTGTGCTCATGGCACGAAGAATTTTTCTACTAGAATTTCTAGAATTGTTACTTGGACTAACAGTTTTGGCATGCTGTGGGGGGCAGGTGGATATATTAATGCTACCCCCCTTTATTAGTTTAAATGATTTCTAATAAAGTATTTAAACTCCTCTCCCAGATACTCTGTTCCTTTAGCATCCAAATGCAAGCCATCTCTCCTAAATAACCTAGTATCTTTCCAAACAGAGCTATAATGGCCAATAAAACCAAATCCTCGTTCCCTGCACCACTTATCTAACCAAGAATTAAATGTTGTTATCCGCTCCATCTTTCCTGCTTCCTGGCCATACACCGGTAAAATAGCAGAAAATGATAGAGTTGATGCCACAGTCTCTAAATGATTACCTAGGTCACAAAACTCTTTCTGAACTGTGTTTGTAATGTCCGTCGCCGTCGGCAGTTGCGCACGCATCCTCAAAGGAATGTTAGCAGCGCAAGACAGCCAACAGAATGTTGGCTGTGCGCACAGCCAAAAGAATTCACCTGGATGCAGTGAAGCTGCATCCAGGTGGATTCCGAAAATGCCAGGGTGGTGCTACCTTGCCATTTTCAGAATCCACCGGGATGCAGCAAAGGCAAAATAATCTAACATATTAATACCTTAACCGTCAACCACCCACATCGCACTAAACCTAATTACCCTATTAACCCCTAAACTGCAAAACCCTCACATCACAATAAACCTAATTACCCTATTAACCCCTAAACTGCAAAACCCCCACATCGCAATAAACCTAATTACCCTATAAACCCCTTAAACCACCAAAACCCACAACGCAAATAACTAATTAAATTACTAAGCCCCCTAACCTAACACCCCCTAAATTAAACCCAATTACCTAAATTAGAAATATAAAATTACAATTAAAATAAAAAAACTAACGCCTAGATTTAGAGTTCTGCGTTAGCCGTCAAAAACAGCGTTAGGGGTCCTAAAGCAAGTTTTGGCCGCCCCCTGGTATTTAGAGTCTGTCAGGAAAGGGTCTAATGCTCACTTTCCAGCCGCAAATTTTCCATACCGCAGATCCCCCTACGCCAATTGCGTGGCCTATCTTTTCAATGGGATCTTTCTAATGCCGGTATTTAGAGTCTTGGCTGAAGTGAGCGTTAGAAATCTAACGAAAAAACTCCAGCCGCAGAGAAAAGCCAGGAGTTAAGAGCTTTCTGGGCTAACGCCGGTTCATAAAGCTCTTAACTGCTGTGCTCTAAAGTACACTAACACCCATAAACTACCTATGTACCCCTAAACCGAGACCCCCCCCACATCGCCGCCACTCTAATACATTTTTTAACCCCTAATCTGCCGACCACACACCTCCGCAACCTACATTATCCCTATGTACCCCTAATCTGCTGCCCCTAACACCGCCGACACCTATATAATATTTATTAACCCCTAATCTGCCCCCCCCAACGTCGCCGCTACCTTACCTACAATTATTAACCCCTAATCGGCCGACTGGACCTCACCGCTACTATAATAAATGTATTAACCCCTAAAGCTAAGTCTAACCCTAACCCTAACACCCCCTAAGTTAAATATAATTTTTATCTAACAAAATAAAATAAATCTTATTAAATAATGTATTCCTATTTAAAGCTAAATACTTACCTGTAAAATAAACCCTAATATAGCTACAATATAAATAATAATTATATTGTAGCTATTTTAGGATTAATATTTATTTTACAGGCAACTTTGTATTTATTTTAACCAGGTAACACTACACTATCAATAAATTAATTACATACAAATACCTACAAATAAATACATTTAAATAAACTAGCTAAAGTACAAAAAATAAAAAAAGAACTAAGTTACAAAAAATAAAAAAATTATTTACAAACATTATAAAAATCTTACAACAATTTTAAGCAAATTACACCTACTCTAAGCCCCCTAATAAAATAACAAAAGCCCCCCAAAATAAAAAAAAATGCCCTACCCTATTCTAAAATAAAAATTGAAAAGCTCTTTTACCTTACCAGCCCTTAAAAGGGCCTTTTGCGGGGCATGCCCCAAAGAATTCTGCTTTTTTGCCTGTAAAAAAAAACATACAATACCCCCCAACATTACAACCCACCACCCACATACCCCTAATCTAACCCAAACCCCCCTTAAATAAACCTAACACTAAGCCCCTGAAGATCTTCCTACCTTATCTTCACCCCGCCAGGTATCACCGATCCGTCCAGAAGAGGGTCTGAAGTCTTCCTCCTATCCGGGCGATGTCTTCATCCAAGCGGGGGCTGAAGAGGTCCATCATCCGGCTGAAGTCTTCATCCAAGCGGGGGCTGAAGAGGTCCATCATCCGGCTAAAGTCTTCTATCAAGCGGCATCTTCAATCTTCTTTCTTCCGGCTCCATCTTCATCCCGCCGACGCAGAACATCCATCCTGGCCAACGACTTTCCGACGAATGACGGTTCCTTTAAGGGATGTCATCCAAGATGGCGTACCTCGAATTCCGATTGGCTGATAGGATTCTATCAGCCAATCGGAATTAAGGTAGGCATAATCTGATTGGCTGATGGAATCAGCCAATCAGATTCAAGTTCAATCCGATTGGCTGATACAATGAGCCAATCAGATTGAGCTCGCATTCTATTGGCTGTTCTGATCAGCCAATAGAATGCAAGCTCAATCTGATTGGCTGATCCAATCAGCAAATCGGATTGAACTTGAATCTGATTGGCTGATTCAATCAGCCAATCAGAATTTTCCTACCTTAATTCCGATTGGCTGATAGAATCCTATAAGCCAATTGGAATTCGAGGGACGCCATCTTGGATGACGTCCCTTAAAGGAACCGTCATTCGTCGGGAAGTCGTCGGCCAGGATGGATGTTCCGCGTCGGCGGGATGAAGATGGAGCCAGAAGAAAGGAGACTGAAGATGCCGCTTGATAAAAGACTTCAGCCGGATGATGGACCTCTTCAGCCCCCGCTTGAATTAGGACTTCAGCTGGATGATGGACCTCTTCAGCCCCCGCTTGGATGAAGACTTCAGCCCGATGATGGACCTCTTCAGCCCCCCGCTTGGATGAAGACATTGCCCGGATAGGAGGAAGACTTCGGACCCTCTTCTGGACGGATCGGTGATACCCGGCATGGTGAAGATAAGGTAGGAAGATCTTCAGGGGCTTAGTGTTAGGTTTATTTAAGGGGGGTTTGGGTTAGATTAGGGGTATGTAGGTGGTGGGTTGTAATGTTGGGGGGGGTATTGTATGTTTTTTTTTACAGGCAAAAGAGCAGAATTCTTTGGGGCATGCCCCGCAAAAGGCCCTTTTATGGGCTGGTAAGGTAAAAGAGCTTTCCAATTTTTATTTTAGAATAGGGTAGGGCATTTTTTTATTTTGGGGGGCTTTGTTATTTTATTAGGGCGCTTAGAGTAGGTGTAATTAGCTTAAAATTGTTGTAATATTTTTATAATGTTTGTAAATTATTTTTTTATTTTTTGTAACTTAGTTCTTTTTTTATTTTTTGTAACTTAGTTATTTTTTTATTTTTTGTACTTTAGTTAGTGTATTTATTTGTAGGTATTTGTATTTAATTTATTTATTGATAGTGTAGTGTTAGGTTTAATTGTAGATAATTGTAGGTAGTTTAATTAATTTATCGATAGTGTAGTTTTAGGTTTAATTGTAACTTGGGTTAGGATTTATTTTACAGGTAATTTTGTAATTATTTTAACTAGGTAGCTATTAAATAGTTATTAACTATTTAATAGCTATTGTACCTGGTTAAAATAAATACAAAGTTGCCTGTAAAATAAATATTAATCCTAAAATAGCTACAATATAATTATTATTTATATTGTAGCTATATTAGGGTTTATTTTACAGGTAAGTATTTAGCTTTAAATAGGAATAATTTATTTAATAAGATTTATTTTATTTCGTTAGATAAAAATTATATTTAACTTGGGGGGTGTTAGTGTTAGGGTTAGACTTAGCTTTAGGGGTTAATACATTTATTAGAGTAGCGGTGAGGTCCGGTCGGCAGATTATTGGTTAATAATTGTAGGTAGGTGGCGGCAACATTGGGGGCGGCAGATTAGGGGTTAATAAATATTATATAGGGGCAGCAGATTAGGGGTACATAGGGATAACGTAGGTTGCGGAGGTATACGGAGCGGAAGATTAGGGGTTAAAAATAATATGCAGGGGTCAGCGATAGCGGGGGCGGGAGATTAGGGGTTAATAAGTGTAAGGCTAGGGGTGTTTAGACTCAGGGTACATGTTAGGGTGTTAGGTGCAGACATAGGAAATGTTTCCTCATAGGAAACAATGGGGCTGCGTTAGGAGCTGAACGCTGCTTTTTTGCAGGTGTTAGGTTTTTTTTTCAGCTCAAACTGCCCCATTGTTTCCTATGGGGGAATCATGCACCAGCACGTTTTTGAAGCTGGCCGCGTCTGTAGCACCGATGGTATTGAGAGTTGCAGTGGGGGTAAATTATGCTCTACGCTCCCTTTTTGGAGCCTAACGCAGCCCTTCTGTGAACTCTAAATACCAGCGGTATTTAAAAGGTGCGGGGGGGGAAAAACACGCATAGCTAACGCACCCCTTTGGCCGCAGAACTCTAAATCTAGCCGTAAGTTTAAATTAAACTAAAATTATAAAAAATAAAAAAGTCTAACCTAAATCTAACCCCCAGGTCGCTACTCATGGTTCCTGAAGCCCGGCGTAGAAGGTCCTGTTCCAGGCGGTGAAGTATTCCAAGCTTCGACCTCTTCTTTCTTCTTCCAGGAAAAAGCCTGCGTGGAGCGGAGGGCGGAGCTGAAGATCGTCAACCCTGGAACTGAAGTACGGTGACCCCGGAGCCATGGAGCATGGAGGATCCTCTTTGTACAATCTCCGCCGTACACTGAATAGGGAATTCAAGGTACGCAATTAAAGATGGCATCCCTTGAATTACTATTGTCTGATTTGATTCTTCAAATTCAAATCAGCCAATAGGATGAGAGCTACTGAAATCCTTTTAGCCAATTTGAACAGCCAATAGGATTTCAGTAGCTCTCATCCTATTGGCTGATTTGAATTTGAGGAATCAAATCAGCCAATAGGAATTCAAGGGACCCCATCTTTAATCGTGTACCTTGAATTTACTATTCACTGCGGCAGCTATTGGAAGAAGAGGATCCTCCACGCTCCATTGCTGAGTTCCGCCGTCACCGGTCTTCCTGTCCGCCATCATCAGTCTTCAGTTCCGCTGTCCTGGATGAAGAAAGAAGAGGTCCCTGCTTGGAAGATGATGTTGGGCGCTTAGAAGAGGTCCTTTTCCGCTGGACTTCAGCAACTGTGAGTACCAACCTTGGGGTTAGACTTAGGTTTAAATTTTTTTGTTTGTTTTTTTAGATTAGGGATGGGCAGCAAAAGAGCTGAATGGCCTTTTAAGGGCAATGCCCATACAAATGCCACTTTATGGGCAATTGGTAGTTTAGGTTTATTAGTGTTAGGTTTTTATTTTGGGGGGTTTGGTGGGTGGTGGGTTGAGGGAATTTGTTTATTTTAAATGTAAAAGAGCTGATTTTTTTTAGGGCAATGCTCTACAAAAAGCCCTTTTAAGGGCTATTGGTAGTTTATTTTTAAATTAGAGGGTGTTTTTATTGGGGGGGGCTTTTTTATTTTCATATGGATTAGGTTTAATTTTTTAAAGTTTGATAATTTTGTTTTTTATTTTCTGTAATGTTAGATTTTTTTTTATTTTCTGTAATTTTAGCTTAATTTAAATTAGGTTTCATTGTTTTATTTTTGGGGGTTAGACTTTTTTTTAGATTAGGGTTATGGGCACTTCTTAAAAGAACTGAATGCCCTATTAAGGGCAATGCCCATACAAATGCCCCTTTAGGGGCAATGGGTAGTTTAAGTTTTTTAGTGTTAGGTTCATTTATTTTGGGGGGTTTGGTGTGTGGGGGGTTTTACTGTGTGGGTTTTTTTTAGTAACTGCAAAAGAGCTGTTTAATTTAGGGCAATGCCCTATAAAAAGCCCTTTTAAGGGCTATTGGCAGTTTATCAATAGATTAGGGGGTGTTTTTATTTTGGGGGCATTTTTATTTTCATAGGGATTAGAGTGAATTTTTTTATTTTGAATAATGTGTTCATTTTTTCTGTAGTTTTTATTTTTTGTATTTACAACACATAGACTGCCCTCTGGGCAGGCTTACCAACTAATTTATATATACTGTATATATATATATATATATATATATATATATATATATATATATATATATATATATATGAATTATTGTTTTAAGAAGAAAAGTGATACATAATAATATCACTTGTAAAAAACTGGGATTTCAGCACTCTTTTGTAATAATAGATAAATAACACTCAATTGATACATATCCAAACTTGTGGGTTTATTGTGTGTCAGGCTGATTAGGAGACCTGAACAGTACAAGATACATAAATATAACATTTATTACACATATTGCAAGGACTTCATGCGTCGGCAATAGGCTGACCGGACCCACGTGATCTCCCACGCTGAACGAGCAAGCCATTGAGCAGAGAGGAGCACTACGAGCGGCTATTATGAAAGCCAAACAACATATGTTTTGGCTATATCTCCTGCAGCCTAGCAGTTAACAAATGCGGCTAACTTTCCAACCCAGTATATTTGGGAAGTATAAGCAAGCAAAAAAACAAGCGGATGAATAACAACCTTCCGAAAGGAGGAGGAGAGGGAAAGAAAAAGCAATACCTTTTTTCCATCTGAAACGAGCAATACCTGGTACTGACGCCGGATGACATTTCCTTAAGCTGACTTAGGAAGGTGCAGTCGACAGAGGGGTACAGTATATCAAACACAAAGTATCCTCCTGTACCTAACCCTGCAACAGCTTATATCCTTGTCTACATGACAAACTTAACGTTTGATCATCTTGTGAATGCCTTTTGTATTATCTACTGACATACTAATTGCTTGACTCTCTCTGCCACTTATCCTAACCTGGTTTGGTGATTTCTTTATTGCTTGCCTAACGCCGCATTTACAACTACATGCATGCTTCTACTATGCTACGTTAACAGTTCTTTGTAATGAACATGTGCATACTAACGGAACTTCTATTAACATTAGACTGATCCCTACTGAACTGTTTCTTTTGCTGCAATTGCTCACGCTACTCAATTAACACTTTCACAAGGGGTGTTGCCATATTCTCTAGCATTTGACCTGCTTTTATAAATACAAGTGCTTCTTTTCTTTGTTTTGAATAGACCAAGTATATACAGGATAGTTGTTGCAACAAAGCAATTTTGTAGTTACTGTTTGCATTGAGTGATTTACTGTGTATGCACTTACTTTTTATTGTCTTTTGCTATGTTGAGTTAAAGGTAAAATCTTAAGCCTGTCTCAGTTGATTACTAAAACCGTGAACAGTCTGATGACTTGCTGAGAGCATACCACACTCTCACCCTATCTTGAACTAACTAGGCTCACGTTCTTCATCTAATTAACTGAACCAGCTTGGTAGACATGGGGACTGGTCCCACTATTATATCCTTGAAAGGATTTTAGAATATTCTTACTTCACTTTATGTGTAATAAATGTTATATTTATGTATCTTGTACTGTTCAGGTCTCCTAATCAGCCTGACACACAATAAACCCACAAGTTTGGATATGTATCAATTGAGTGTTATTTATCTATTATTACAAAAGAGTGCTGAAATCCCAGTCTTTTACAAGTGATATTATTATGTATCACTTTTCTTCTTAAAACAATAATTCATTTGCATTTTATGGGTCTGCACCACAAGTGAAATTTTAGGTTCCCAGGTGTGTAATCTTGCGAATCATTGAAAAAACATAATGTGCTGCCAATATACCTCATAACAGTGAGGACAGAAAATGTGAGTGTGATATATGTCTATTTTTTATACTTTTATTGAATAAAACGGTATTACACTATCTTTGCTCTTTCTGTCTTTTTGGGTAGATATCTGGACAATAAAGTTCATACCAAGACAAGAAAACAAAGCTCCAAGAGGCAACAAGCACAGGAAGTTTCCAAAAGATACCAGTACAAAGGTATTTGCATCTCGTTTTACTCCAAGAGGCAACTGAACCATACAGATCATATTATCCAGGATTCACCAACCATCAGATACATCCTCCAATGCGGCAAACTTACCTCATAGGATTGAGGTAACTTTTGGTAAGGGTATCTAATACACCTTCACTACACTTGGATCTCATCATTTTGTTCTTCAATCAAAGACTCTCTATACATATACTCCTATTTATACATGGTTTAACTTTGCTCCTGTAAACTCTACTATATAACGTATATAGGAATATCTATAAGCGCTGTTTACCCTTTGTTACATATTCTCCTATATTTTATAGACCCTGTCTATTACCTAATATTTGTACCTAATAGCTGCCTTATTAGATCTTCAAAACTTCTGACTAGCGCATTTATATGAGTAACGCTTGTCTCTACTCACTGACACTGAGTGGGAACATTCTACTTAACTCTATATATATATATATATATATATAATGTTTATATACTTATACCTGTATATCTATTTCCTATAGATATATAGGTATAGATATATATTTATATATTTTATGTTAACATTATTAGATATAAATATATATTTTTTCTATGTAAAAAAATAGTACTGTAAAATATTTGAAACACGGTTCATGTCTCATGCTTTAGGTATAACACGGTGTCGGGTTAGCACTCATGAAGATTTAGTAATCTTAAAGCACATTCTTGAAATATTAATAATAAAATATCAAAAAATATTAATAAAAATTATTAAAATGTATTATACATAAGTATACCATATATATATATATATATATATATATATATATATATATATATATATATATATATTAAAGTATGTATAATATGTATTTAATAATTATTAATCATTTTTTAATATTTTATATATAATATTTCAAGAAAGTCCATTTCTAGTTATTCATCTGTGCAAACCAGACACTGCGTTAGACCTAAAGTGCAAAATCAGAAGCCTATTACACATATTTTACATTTCTATGTTCTTCACATAGAAAAAGTGTAATTTTTATTATTAAATATTTCTCTATCTCTCTCTCTCTCTCTCTCTCTCTCTCTCTCTCTCTATATATATATATATATATATATATATTTATATTTTACGTTAACATTATGTAATAATGTTAATGTAAAATATATATCTATACCTATCTATAGGAATAGATACACAGATATAGGTATACAGATATGAGTATATATTTAGAAATATGTATTTACAATAAAAATAATATTGTTGCTGACTTCCAGTGGGCGGACCAAGCGAGCAGTCAACTCCTCACAGAGCTCCGCTGGTTGGGACATAACTGAGTCAAAATCGGGCATTTTACTGCCGGGTCCCGCACGCCAGACTTGCTGGACTTACAGGAGAGGCAGAGTGCCAGCTGTCTAAAATTGTGCGCGGAGCATATTTCATCCGCTCCAGCAACCGGAGGCCACAAACTGTCAGACGCCATCACCAGCCGGCGCCATCTTGGAGTTCCCTCAGACGCAGATCACAGTAAATACTGCGCTGGATGTGGTGGGGAAACATCTAGTGACAAGCAGCTTCGACCAAGCTACATCCACTACCTCGTGGGGAGAGGAGGGGGTCAGACAAGGAACCGGGTAATGTAACCATGCTGATTCGGAGCTTACAGGCACTTTACTGTTAAGGGGATTCAGAGAGACTGCGTGGGCAACTTGGCTGGCATAATAACCTGCCTGGGACTTTATAAATACCACGTGGAATCTGCAAACATTACTTTCTTTTTTTTCTTTTTTTTTAATTTGCACCAGTCAGTTAGACCCACGCTGCAGCGCTTACACTTTAGAACTGTGTTGTAGTAGGAAAAAACACACGTGACCCACAAGCAACAAACAAGCAACCCATAAGCATTTATGTATCCCTGTTCTCCAAGCACACCACAGAGGTTCTAAGCATAATATATCGAAATAAACCTCCAGACATCACTTCTTGGTGGGTGCATCAGCATATTTGCCCCCCGGCACTCTGGCCAATAGCTAATAAACTGCGTAGGTTAAAGAGATATCTGCCCGCACAAATCCATCCAACACTGCAGGTGTGGGTTTGGGCCTGTGGACACTGTGCCTGACTCATTGGCATCTACAAAGATCCCCTACCCTCCCCACTCTAATGAAAGTGGATAAGTACTTTTATATGCTGTCCCCCAAATCTAGCATGACCCACAGATCAAAAACCAATGAAAAGAGGCTGAAACAATCTGCCGAATTACAACCTGAAACCTCAACCTTCTCGGATCATGGAGGGGTCTTAGACCCCTTCTCGGATCATGGAGGGGTCTTAGACCCGGGCTCACAATCTTCTCTCTTACAAGAATTGAAATCTTTTTTTCTCCCCAAAATAAACTCTCTGCAATCAGGCGTAGACACGCTTACAAGCGAGGTGCGACAGTTTTCCTCCCGACTCACCCAAGCTGAAACCCGCATTTCTGATGTGGAAGACAGACAAGTCGCCTCAGCAACTACAATCAAGCAATTGGTAAAGAAAACTCAGACACTCCAAGATCGTATAGACGACTTGGAGAATAGAAGCCGTCGTAAAAATTTGCGCATTGTGGGAGTCCCAGAGTCCATCAAAGGCAAAAACCTGCTTGAATTCAAGGCACTCAAATTGCCGAGGATGCTGGGCCTACACCCTGATATACTACCCATAGATGTGGAGAGGGCCCATCGAGTGGGTCCAGAGAGAACATTGGATCAGGCAGGAGCAAGACCTAGACAGGTCATATTCAAATGTCTAAACTTTCAAGAAAAGCTGAAAATCCTAAGGGCCTACCGCTCTCATAAAGAACTTTTGTATGAAGGTTCAAAATTACTCCTATTCCAGGACTTTTCTATGGATGTCTCCAGACAGAGGAAGGAATTTGCCCCAATATGTACCCAGCTACATGAACAGGGAAGGCAGGTGGCACTGCTGTTCCCTGCAAAGCTACGTCTTCAAACCCAATATGGCGTCAAGATCTTTCACTCACCTTAGGCTGTGAGAAGCTACCTGGCCACTGAAAATCAAAATCAATGTCCACCAACTTGAAGAGTCTCCTTTTTTCCTTTTTTCTGCTCTTTTATATTTCTCTTTCTCTGCCATAGGCCTCAAAGGCTAGGAAATGGCTGAATCTGTTTTTTGCTTTACTCCCTCGGAGAACGGAGGGGACTATTGCCCTGAGGGGCTTCTGGACTCTGGTAAGAGGCTGGACGATGCCTCTTGGGTAATGTTGAATACTGATATTGTAATGTTTTGTTGGTTATATTTGTTATTTGTTTTGTTTGATAAGTTATTTATATGCAGAAGGTACTCACTGTTGTCATTACGTAATACTGTCCGGTTAACACCTCAACCACTTCTGGTTAAGCATCCAACTCCTCAAGGTACGGGGCTTATTATAGGCAATACTCACAGACCACTTGGCGGGATTACACATAGATGGCCCATGATCCAGCACACAGGAAGTTACTGGACTTGCCGTATAATACCATACATTGTGTTCACTTTAATTTTTTCTAGGAAACTCCACTGCTATAATGGCACTGGTGTATCAGCCACCTTCAAGGTCACCATTAGTATGTATGCTCCCCCATTCAAACATGTTTGGTAGTCTGGTGCCCCTAACATCCTTGGCACAATCACCCACCCCGCCCCTGGGTGCTGATATGGTACGGCTAGGTATCATCGGGAGGAGGACTCACTATCATCCCCACTTCTGCTTACATGGGCTATTGACCACTTCTGTATTCGATCTAGGCTGTGATATCATGTGCACTTTTTTTTTCTTTTATGTACTTGTTTTCAATTCTGCATTTTACCAAAGATATTGATATGTTTTGCTTGTTTTACCTGTTATTTTTGTGGTTTGGTAAACTGCCTACATTTAGAAGATGTCTGAGGCTGCCATCATGTGGCATAGTTGGGTTAAAGCTCCAACTATTTGGGATTAATTATGCAACGCTGCACTACATGGGGATAATAACTGGGGATAGTATCAGACCACTGGGTGGGTTCACATACAGACGGCCAACACACCTCAGAAAGCAAACATTTTCTGGCGCAACCTTATAACACCTTATAGAGCGGTTATCTTAATTTTTGCTGGAAAATGCTGCTGCTGTAACTGCTCCGGGGTACTTGCTGGTAGCACACATATCCCTAGCATGTATGCCTGCCATATACATACGCCTGGCAGCCTGGCACCCTTGCTTCCCATGGTACAATCCCCCATTTTGCCCCTGGAGTCTGGTCTAGAACGATTAGGTTTCACTGAGGTAGAGACCCACATTATGTTGACTGCTGCTGTACCTAAACCAGTTTATTACATCATGTGTGTATTATATCATCCTATGCATTTCATATTGGACCTATGCCTTCTTATAGGTCGAGCGCTGTTTTGTTATATGTTATATTACTGTGTTGGTACCCCGTCCTTGTCCTTTCCCTTTCCCCTCTTTCTCAACCCCCCCTTTTTTTTTTTTTTTTTTCGTTGCTGGTATGCTTATTATAGTTTGACATGTCTCTAAAAGTAGTGACCTGGAATGTGGGAGGTATTCACTCCCCTATAAAGCGTAAGGCAATTCTCACACATCTTAGGAAACTGGGTACTGACGTTGCCTTATTACAAGAGACCCACCTAACAGACATAGAGCATCAGAAGTTACAGAGGGACTGGGTAGGACATGTAGTATTCCTCTCACATACTAGTGCCAGTCGCGGCTTGGCCATTGCATTTGGAAAGAAAGTCTCAGTCAAGGTGGACAATTCCTATTTTGATAGGGACGGTAGATATATGATAGTACAGGCCGTGGTAAATTCAGAGAGATATGTATTTTGTAATCTCTATGCCCCTAATCATAGAGCGTTGGGCTTCTGGACTGACTTGACTCGACACCTAGCTCTAAATATAGGCTCAAACCTGATAATTGGGGGGGACTTTAATATTTCGCCCACACACTCTTTGGACAGACTTTGGTTGGAACCACACTCTTTTCGGGACCCAAAATCAAACTATAAAGCTAGATATGAAACAAAAATCTTTGGTATGTTGGAGGCCGACCTGGGGGTCTGTGACATCTGGAGGTTGCAGAACCCAAAGGGAAAAGATTATACATGCTTGTCCAAAGCTAAACACACACTATCCAGAATTGACCTTTTCATGACGGCCTGTAACTTAATCAGCCACATTCATAGGTGTAAAATACATGACATCCTACTCTCAGATCATGCTCCTGTGGAGATAACACTTGGAATCCGGGGGCCGCGGTCCAATAGGAACATCCTTAGATTCCCTACATATTTATCTACTTCAGAGGCATTCTCTAGATTCTTGCGACACACTTGGACAGATTTTGTCACATACAACGCTGCTCATGTAGATGACACACAGCTCTTCTGGGACACGGCGAAAGCGGTGTCTGCGGGGGCCTTAATCTCTTATGTCTCGAAACTGCGGCATAACACACAATATAGATATAGATCCTTGCAGAGACAGTTGGGACTGACTTACCAATCTTACCTACAGGCTAAGTCAAAAACAAACTATGAGACATATATAGCGAGTAAAGCAGAGCTGGAGGCCTTTATGAAACAACAAACCGCATCTGGGCTACTGAAGACTGCGGGTAGATATTACAGGTTCAGGAGCAGAGCAGGTAAAATGATTGTGTCTCTGACAAGACCGCAGACATCTAGGACCAACATAGCAGCAATTAGATCACGAGGCGTGACACACACTAAACCGGCTGACATAGCACAATGCTTTGCACAGTTCTTCGCAGAATTATACACAAAGCAAGACAGAGCCCCGGAGGGTGCCAGGCTCAGTTTTGGCAGTCGATGCAACTCCCTCAAATAACGCAAGAGCAGAGTGATGCACTTAATGCCCCCATAACTGTGGAGGAATTGACGTCTACTCTGAGGTCTCTGCCGACGGGCAAGGCGTCGGGCCCTGACGGCCTACCAGCTGAATTCTATAAGCTGCTTCAGCCCCAAATCACACCCACTTTGACCAATTTGTACAATGCTCTCCTACATACGGAAGCATCTCCCTCCAATAATTTCACGGCGGCTCACATTACACTTATTCCCAAACCAGGGAAAGATCTCTCCTTACCAGGGTCTTACAGGCCAATATCGCTGCTGAACACGGACTACAAGCTGTTCATGAAGATTCTAGCGAACAGACTAAAAGTAGTCCTTCCAGACATTATACACCCTGATCAAACGGGCTTCGTGTTCAAATGCTCATCAGTGGTGAATCTCCGTAGGGTGCTGCAAGTAATAGAACACTATTGGGTAAAAGGACAGGAGAGATCTGAGGGGGTCAGATCGGAGGCCTTCCTGCTATCCTTGGATGCAGAGAAGGCCTTTGACAGGGTGGAGTGGCCTCACCTAGTAGATTCCATGTACAAATTCAGCTTCAGGGGTCCATTTCTAGAGATCATAAACAAAATGTATCAACGCCCGACAGCACGGGTTATGGTGAATGGACTCTTTTCATCAGATTTTCAGTTACAGAGAGGCATCAGACAAGGGTGCCCTCTGTCGCAGTTGCTTTTTAACATGGCATTGGAGCCCTTGGCTTTGAAGCTGTGGCAAATTTTCCCAGGAATAATGATAAAAGGGGTTTCCCTGCACCTGGCGTTATACGCCGATGACATGCTGCTCTTTGTGGATACGCCTTCCGCACATATATCCCATATACTACGCACAATTGCGGACTTCGGCACCTTCTCGGGCTACAGAAAAAACACAGCAAAGTCTGAGATTTTGTGGCTGCAGAGACATCAGAAGGTGAATCACTCCTATCCGTTTGTGGAGATATCGGGAGGACTCACCTACCTGGGTATTAAATTGCACCGGGACCCATCTAAAATGTATGATCTAAATATATATATATAAGTGTTCGGAGCTGGTCTCCTTGCTGACGAACTGGGCTAACCTCCCCTTGGGCTTATCTGGTCGTATCAGTCTGACTAAAATGACGATCTTACCCAAGATCTTGTATCCCCTACTCATGTTGCCATTTCTGATTACAAAAAGGGACTTAAAGATCCTCTCCCAGGCAGTATCGTGATTCATATGGAGGGGTGGCAAATCACGGATTGCTACAGACAAACTACACCTCCCATTCCAGGGGGGAGGCCTGGGTCTTCCAAATCTAAAACTTTACAATTGGGCGGCGCTGGCCAGACTGGTAACTGACTGGCAACTAACTACGAATCACTTCTCCGAGCCAATTCTGGAGGAAGCAATTCTCGCGCCTCTGAAGCCGGCCTACCTTCCGTATGCAAAATTATCATCCCTGCCATCTGCAATTGCCTGTAGTGTACTATATCGAGACCCGCTGAAAGCATGGCAAATGATTCACAGGTTCTTGGGGGTGGCCATTCCTCCCCCTAGATACATACCTATTGTCGGGAATGCGGATTTCCCAGCAGGAAGTGAGCATGAACCATTTCTCATATGGAAAACCCTCGGTATCAGAGTTTTGGGGGATGTTTTGGACCCTCTGCTTCGCACTATACGCTCCTTTCAGGAGCTACAGGCTAAATACCGGATCCCGCATCGGCATTTCTATGCATATGTCCAACTGCGACACTATGCAAAGTCCCTACAGACAACCAACGCTGGTTTCTGGGACCCATCGCCTTTCGCCATAGCACAGACACTATTTCAGGTGGGGAGATTTTCTCTCTTGCACTTCTACACCCGCCTGGTGAGACAAACAGAGACTCTGATCCAAACCAACATGCTGACGAGACTGGTCGCGGACCTTCCATTGGCGGTGACGGTACAAGACTTAACGGACAGCCTAGACCTTACAAGACGGGCTACACTTGCGATTACTCTCAGGGAGGCACAGGTCAGACTACTTCACAAAGATTATATCACGCCTCATAGACTATCTAAATGGAATGATCGGTACCCCAAACGATGCATTAAATGTAGCAGTGTATCCCCTTCTTTCTTACATTATTGGTTTGCCTGCCCGATTACCAGACGCTTCTGGGGCCATATGCAATACTGGGTTACAACCACATTCCATATAGAGATAGAGATAACAACAGCGGAGATTTACCTCTTTAAGTGGGGCAACGCACATAAACGACACCATCAGATACTAACATTATGCATGTTGCTGGCGAGGAAGTGCATCTTGTCTAGATAGACCTCCAAACATCCTCCAACTATAGCTCAGTTTAAACGTTTGCTAATCAGACAGGTATACATAGAGCAATATGATGCACGTTTAGATACGATGCATAGACTTAGGCCGTTTTGGAAAAAATGGTGTCCGTTTATAAATACTCTACACAGGGACCTGAAAGACCAAATCATAAAACCGTTCTTGCACTCCGAAATACTACCCTCGCTCAATATTGGAGAGGGTGGTGATGCATCATTGGTGCAACCTGACCCTCCTAATGAGAGTGCCAGCGGCGCGACTCTCCCAACAGAGATTATGCTTTTTTAATATTTCCCCCCTTTTTTTTTTTCTCTCTCCCCACTCTCTTCCCCTCCCCCTTCTTCCCCTGTCCCTCTTTCATGAAGGGTAATCTCAGGGTAAAGTTAAGGCTTTGTTGTTAGTATGTTATATAATGTTATACACTGTTTTGATGCTTGATAATTAAGAGAAAGAAAATTTTGTAAAATCAGGGCAGATACGATGGACTTTAACCTGTGATTATAAAAAGACTTTTATTAAGATGCACCAGGGTTAAATGAATCATTCTCGGATGTACGACCTACTATTCATTATGGAGTAGAACTTTGTTAACACACCCCGCCATGTCTTGCCTCAGGAACCTGTATCATCATGATGTACTTGTTATCTTGCAGCTTGCATTTGCTAATGACCTTGCATCTGATTGTTCTGATTGTTCCTGTTGTATTTGTTCCTGACTAATAAAAAGAATTTAAAAAAATAACGGTTAGATTTGGAGTTTTGTCGGTAACGACCTGAAAAACTAACGCCGGCTTTTTTCTGGCCGCACCATAAAAATAACTCTGGTATTGAGAGTCCACAGAATGGCTGCGTTAGGCTCCAAAAAAGGAGCGTAGAGCATATTTAATGCAGCTTCAACTCTCGATACCAGAGTTGCTTACGCAAGCGGCCAGCCTCAAAAACGTGCTCGTGCACGATTCCCCCATAGGAAACAATGGAGCTGTTTGAGCTGAAAAAAAAAACAAACACCTGCAAAAAAGCCGCGTTCAGCTCCTAACGCAGCCCCATTGTTTGCTATGCGGTAACCCTTCCTACGTCTGCACTTAACACTCTAACATGTACCCCGAGTCTAAACACCCCTAACCTTACACTTATTAACCCCTAATCTGCTGCCCCCGCTATCTTGACCCCTGCATATTATTATTAACCCCTAATCTGCCGCTCCGTAAACCGCTGCTACTTACATTATCCCTATGTACCCCTAATCTGCTTCCCTAACATCACCGACCCCTATATTATATTTATTAACCCCTAATCTGACCCCCACAACGTCGCCTCCACCTGCTTACACTTATTAACCCCTAATCTGCCGAGCGGACCTGAGCGCTACTATAATAAAGTTATTAACCCCTAATCCGCCTCACTAACCCTATAATAAATAGTATTAACCCCTAATCTGCCCTCCCTAACATCGCCGACACCTAACTTCAATTATTAACCCCTAATCTGCCGACTGGAGCTCACCGCTACTCTAATAAATGTATTAACCCCTAAAGCTAAGTCTAACCCTAACACTAACACCCCCCTAAATTAAATATAATTTACATCTAACGAAATTAATTAACTCTTATTAAATAAATTATTCCTATTTAAATATAAATACTTACCTGTAAAATAAATCCTAATATAGCTACAATATAAATTATAATTATATTATAGCTATTTTAGGATTAATATTTATTTTACAGGTAACTTTTTATTTATTTTAACCAGGTACAATAGCTATTAAATAGTTAAGAACTATTTAATAGCTAAAATAGTTAAAATAATTACAAAATTACCTGTAAAATAAATACTAACCTAAGTTACAATTAAACCTAACACTACACTATCAATAAATTAATTAAATAAACTACCTACAATTACCTACAATTAACCTAACACTACACTATCAATAAATTAATTAAATACAATTCCTACAAATACAATTAAATAAACTAGCTAAAGTACAAAAAATAAAAAAGAACTAAGTTACAAAAAATAAAAAAATATTTACAAACATAAGAAAAATATTACAACAATTTTAAACTAATTACACCTACTCTAAGCCCCCTAATAAAATAACAAAGCCCCCCAAAATAAAAAAATGCCCTACCCTATTCTAAATTACTAAAGTTCAAAGCTCTTTAACCTTACCAGCCCTGAACAGGGCCCTTTGCGGGGCATGCCCCAAGAAGTTCAGCTCTTTTGCCTGTAAAAAAAAAACCATACAATTTCCCCCCCCCCAACATTACAACCCACCACCCACATACCCCTAATCTAACCCAAACCCCCCTTAAATAAACCTAACACTAAGCCCCTGAAGATCTTCCTACCTTATCTTCACCCTTGCCAGGTTCACTGATCCGTCCTGAAGAGCTCCTCCGATGTCCTGATCCAAGCCCAAGCGGGGGGCTGAAGAGGTCCATGATCCGGCTGAAGTCTTCATCCAAGCGGGAGCTGAAGAGGTCCATGATCCGGATGAAGTCTTCATCCAAGCGGGAGCTGAAGAGGTCCATGATCCGGATGAAGTCTTCTATCAACTGCATCTTCAATCTTCTTTCTTCCGGATCCATCTTGCAGACCTCCGACGCGGAACATCCTCTTCTCCCGACGCCTACTAGCCGAATGACGGTTCCTTTAAGGGGCGTCATCCAAGATGGCGTCCCTCGAATTCCGATTGGCTGATAGGATTCTATCAGCCAATCGGAATTAAGGTAGGAATATTCTGATTGGCTGATGGAATCAGCCAATCAGAATCAAGTTCAATCCGATTGGCTGATCCAATCAGCCAATCAGATTGAGCTCGCATTCTATTGGCTGTTCCGATAAGCCAATAGAATGCAAGCTCAATCTGATTGGCTGATTGGATCAGCCAATCGGATTGAACTTGATTCTGATTGGCTGATTCCATCAGCCAATCAGAATATTCCTACCTTAATTCCGATTGGCTGATAGAATCCTATCAGCCAATCGGAATTCGAGGGACGCCATCTTGGATGACGTCCCTTAAAGGAACCATCATTCGGCTAGTAGGCATCGGGAGAAGAGGATGTTCCGCGTCGGAGGTCTGCAAGATGGATCCGGAAGAAAGAAGATTGAAGATGCAGTTGATAGAAGACTTCATCCGGATCATGGACCTCTTCAGCTCCCGCTTGGATGAAGACTTCATCCGGATCATGGACCTCTTCAGCTCCCGCTTGGATGAAGACTTCAGCCGGATCATGGACCTCTTCAGCCCCCCGCTTGGGCTTGGATCAGGACATCGGAGGAGCTCTTCAGGAGGGATCGGTGAACCTGGCAGGTTGAAGATAAGGTAGGAAGATCTTCAGGGGCTTAGTGTTAGGTTTATTTAAGGGGGGTTTGGGTTAGATTAGGGGTATGTGGGTGGTGGGTTGTAATGTTGGGGGGGGGTATTGTATGGTTTTTTTTTACAGGCAAAAGAGCTGAACTTCTTGGGGCATGCCCCGCAAAGGGCCCTGTTCAGGGCTGGTAAGTTAAAGAGCTTTGAACTTTAGTAATTTAGAATAGGGTGGGGCATTTTTTTATTTTGGGGGCTTTGTTATTTTATTAGGGGGCTTAGAGTAGGTGTAATTAGTTTAAAATTGTTGTAATATTTTTCTTATGTTTGTAAATATTTTTTTATTTTTTGTAACTTAGTTCTTTTTTATTTTTTGTACTTTAGCTAGTTTATTTAATTGTATTTATTTGTAGGAATTGTATTTAATTAATTTATTGATAGTGTAGTGTTAGGTTAATTGTAGGTAATTGTAGGTAGTTTATTTAATTAATTTATTGATAGTGTAGTGTTAGGTTTAATTGTAACTTAGGTTAGTATTTATTTTACAGGTAATTTTGTAATTATTTTAACTATTTTAGCTATTAAATAGTTCTTAACTATTTAATAGCTATTGTACCTGGTTAAAATAAATACAAAGTTACCTGTAAAATAAATATAAATCCTAAAATAGCTATAATATAATTATAATTTATATTGTAGCTATATTAGGATTTATTTTACAGGTAAGTATTTATCTTTAAATAGGAATAATTTATTTAATAAGAGTTAATTAATTTTGTTAGATGTAAATTATATTTAACTTAGGGTGGTGTTAGTGTTAGGGTTAGACTTAGCTTTAGGGGTTAATACATTTATTAGAGTAGCGGTGAGCTCCAGTCGGCAGATTAGGGGTTCATAATTGAAGTTAGGTGTCGGCGATGTTAGGGAGGGCAGATTAGGGGTTAATACTATTTATTATAGGGTTAGTGAGGCAGATTAGGGGTTAATAACTTTATTATAGTAGCGCTCAGGTCCGGTCGGCAGATTAGGGGTTAATAAGTGTAGGCAGGTGGAGGCGACGTTGAGGGGGGCAGATTAGGGGTTAATAAATATAATATAGGGGTCGGCGGTGTTAGGGGCAGCAGATTAGGGATACATAAGGATAACGTAGGTGGCGGCGCTTTGCAGTCAGCAGATTAGGGGTTAATAAGTGTAGGCAGATGGAGGCGACGTTGAGGGGGGCAGATTAGGGGTTAATAAATATAATACAGGGGTCGGCGGTGTTAGGGGGAGCAAATTAGGGGTACATAAGGATAACGTAGGTGGCGGTCAGCAGATTAGGGGTTAAAAAAATGTATTCGAGTGTCGGCGATGTGGGGGGACCTCGGTTTAGGGGTACATAGGTAGTTTATGGGTGTTAGTGTACTTTAGAGTACAGTAGTTAAGAGCTTTAGAAACCGGCGTTAGCCCAGAAAGCTCTTAACTACTGAGTTTTGTCGTTAGATGTCTAACGCTCACTTCAGAAACGACTCTAAATACCGGAGTTAGAAAAATCCCATTGAAAAGATAGGATACGCAATTGACGTAAGGGGATCTGCGGTATGGAAAATTTGCGGCGGAAAAGTGAGCGTTAGACCCTATTTTGAGCGACTCCAAATACCGGCGGTAGCCTAAAACCAGAGTTAGGAGCCTCTAACGCTGGTTTTCACGGCTAACGCCAAACTCCAAATCTAGGTCTTAATAAATAATAATATTGTCCTGTATGTGAAGACCATTGGACTATAAAATATTAATAATTCGAAATTTCATTGGCGCACGACAGGTTTCGCTCGCATGCATACTTTTTGCTTTTAACTTGTAATATGATGCACGCAAAAAAGATTACTTCTAGAGAAGTTTATTGCTCAAGCAGGAGCACTAAATAGCACACAACTTGTAATCTAGCCCAAAAAGTTTCATCTTATCTTTCATCTAAGCAAAGTAATTTAACGTATTCTAATTATTCTAATTATACATTTTTCCTTACCAGCTATATAATGCATTTTCTTCCACATCACTTCGAAAATGAGTTGTCCAGGAACTGTAATGTAATTTTGTTAAAGCTATAAATATTTTACAGAACCCATATTTTCTCACATTATTTTGCTTCTGAAAAGCTGCTACATTTTGCTGCAAAGACTAACACGGCTACTCTTGAATTAAGCATTTTTCTTAGGAAAGATCACACTTTTTCCAAACATAGAACATACAAGACAAGGTATGACATGCAATTAACATTTTATTATTATTTCATTCTGAGGAAAGCAGAAAATATATAAAGTTTAAGCTTAAATTCTAAGGAGAAAGAATATGGAATATGTCAGGTGTGCTCATGACAGTGTAATAGAATTGTAATTATTAATCCTGTGAGTCTCATTCTATTATGAAAAGTAAAAGCAGGAATTATTCAGCCCACTGAGGCAAAATAATTTTAGTGTTAGGACAAGTCTATATTGGGGCACCTTGTAAGTTGATGACTGGCTAAGCAGAATATGGCCATATTGTGTGACTAAGATCCCAAGATCCCTTTCTGTTAGTGTGTATAATCCCAAGATCCCTTTATGTTAGTGTATATATATATATATATATATATAAACACACACATATATATATATATATATATATATATATATATGTATGTGTATATATATATTTAAATATATATTTATATATATATATATATATATATATATATATATATATATATATATATATATATATATATGATATACATATTGTGCAAAGCATGTATATGTTTTTTTTTACAAATATAAACTAACGAACAAGCTAAACAAAGTTATTTTAAGATAGATATATAATAAAGGTAATGTCGTTTGTGCAGACCCAAGAAAACTA
Source organism: Bombina bombina (assembly GCF_027579735.1). Classification (NCBI taxonomy): domain Eukaryota; kingdom Metazoa; phylum Chordata; class Amphibia; order Anura; family Bombinatoridae; genus Bombina; species Bombina bombina. Next base: position 1,092,275,675 of record NC_069503.1, read on the forward strand.
TATTTATTTAGACTAAACAGATAGGTATCAAGGATAAAGCAATCCTTGCATACTAAGAATGAGACTTCAGCACTTTTTAATTAGTAATAACCAAGAGTTATTTTATTTTATTCATATACATCCACTGATAGGCATTTCCTGCTATTATGGCATAAAACACACACATATATCCCTAGAATAAAGTGCAAATAAGTGACATCTAAAGTGCAATTGTTAATAACATCAAATAAAATTCATACAGTCAGATCTGGCATCCCCGGAAAATGATTTGTTACATGCAACACCCTGCTGCACCAAACCCTGCATACTGATAGGCTGTGTCTGGGCAGGTTACCATGGGGATCTATGCATGTACGGCAAATATAAGGTAGTGAAGTAGTAGCCCAATTGCGTTTGGCATAATAAACAGTTCCACAATAAACTGATTTTGCTCTTCACAAAGTGTCTTTTAGTGCAAACATATTCAGTAAAACACTAATAATTCCATAACTTGGTGTTTAAAGTAAGCAGTCAAGCAAACATCAAGCATATAAGCATGTAAGCAAGTAAGCAACTAGGTAAGATGTAAATCATGGCATGCAGAAAGAAATGGCATGAAATGGCAGGAGGTCAGTTGACAGCTGAATAGACAATCCGGACAGCAACCAACATCACGCAAGCTCCGCATAAGCGGTTCAGTGTCTGTTACAACAAAGTGATACCTCTCCTTAGCGTGTTTGTTTCCACATTTAATGGTCAATGCTGCAAACCATATCAAAACAAGCCTAGTAGAACAGTTGTCTTTTGGAGAAGGCTTATATGGGCTGTATAGAGTTTAAATGAGGACAGATTGACAATTTGAAAGTCTTCTTTTTGTAGGGGTTCTAACAGTCCCTCTGTCTCCCTCTTCTCCTCTTGTAGTTCTGACCTCTCATCTGAAACTGTCCCATATTCCCTGTCCTGCTGAATCTTGTGTGATATCTTCTCTCTTGTAAGTTTGTATTTCCTCCTTTTTTCTCTTTGTCTCCTACCTCCTCTCCGTCTAGTGCTAAACGTTTCTCATTTTTTGATCTCACATTTTTCCTTTAATGTCAGAGTTGTAAGAATTCCTTTCTGTGTAATATGTATATACTTTATTTTTATTAAAGTCATCTTGGTCTCGAACCAACTTACAACTCTTTCTTAATTTGAAAAAATATGCCTATAATTCTAATTAAAACTAAGACAATTTTTATAAGTTACATAGATGATAGGATTCTATCAGCCAATCGGAATTAAGGTAGGAAGTTCAATCTGATTGGCTGATTGGATCAATTCTATTGGCTGATCCAATCAGCCAATTGTCATTTAAAGGAATCTTCATTCTTCGTTAGGACTTCGATTGAAGAGGATGGCTCTGCGTCAGCTGGATAGAAGATGGCTCCGCTCCGGAAGGATGAAGATAGAAGATGCCGCCTGGATGAAGACTTCTGCTGGTCTGGATGTCCTCTTCTGCCCGGATAGGATGAAGACTTCTGTTGGTCTGGATGTCCTCTTCTGCTCGGAAAGGATGAAGACTTCTGCCAGTACGGATGTCCTTTTCTGCCCTATCGGTGCCCGGCTGGGTGAACACGGCTCAAGGTAGGGGGATCTTCAATGGGGTAGTGTTAGGTTTTTTTAAGGGGGGATCGGGTGAGTTTTAGAGTAGGGGTGTGTGGGTGGTGGGTTGTAATTTTGGGGGGGTATTTTATTTCTTTTTTTTTACAGATAAAAGAGCTGATTACTTTGGGGCAATGCCCTGCAAAAAGCCCTTTTAAGGGCTGGTAAAATAGCTGATTACTTTGTAATTTAGTTTAGGATAGGGAATTTTATTATTTTGGGGGGCTTTTTTATTTTATTAGGTGGCTTAGATTATGTGTAATTAGATTAAACTTCCTGTAATTTTTTTTTATTTTTTGTAATTTAGTGTTTGTTTTTTTTGTAATATAGTTTAGTTTATTTAACCCCTTAATGACCGGACCATTTTTCAATTTTCTTACCCTTAATGACAATGGCTATTTTTACATTTCTGCGGTGTTTGTGTTTAGCTGTAATTTTCCTCTTACTCGTTTACTGTACCCACACATATTATATACCGTTTTTCTCGCCATTAAATGGACTTTCTAAAGATACCATTATTTTCATCATATCTTATAATTTCCTATAAAAAAAATATAAAATATGAGGAAAAAATTGAAAAAAACACACTTTTTCTAACTTTGACCCCCAAAATCTGTTACACATCTACAATCACCAAAAAACACCTATGCTAAATAGTTTCTAAATTTTGTCCTGAGTTTAGAAATACCCAATGTTTACATGTTCTTTACTTTTTTTGCAAGTTATAGGGCCATAAATACAAGTAGCACTTTGCTATTTCCAAACAACTTTTTTTCAAAATTAGCGCTAGTTACATTGGAACCCTGATATCTGTCAGGAATACCTGAATATCCCTTGACATGTATATATTTTTTTTTAGAAGACAACCCAAAGTATTGATCTAGGCCCATTTTGGTATATTTCATGCCACCATTTCACCGCCAAATGTCATCAAATAAAAAAAAAAGTTCACTTTTTCACAAATTTTGTCACAAACTTTAGGTTTCCCACTGAAATTATTTACAAACAGCTTGTGCAATTAAGGCACAAATGGTTGTAAATGCTTCTTTGGGATCCCCTTTGTTCAGAAATAGCAGACTTATATGGCTTTGGCATTGCTTTTTGGTAATTAGAAGGCCACTAAATGCTGCTGCTCACCACATGTAAATTATGCCCAGCAGTGAAGGGGTTAATTAGGTAGGTTGTAGGGAGCTTGCAGGGTTAATTTTAGCTTTAGGGTAGAGATCAGCCTCCCACCTGACACATCCCACCCCCTGATCCCTCCCAAACAGTTCTCTTCCCTCCCCCACCCCACAATTGTCCCCGCCATCTTAAGTACTGGCTGAAAGTCTGCCAGTACTAAATAAAAGGAGTTTTTCTTTTTTTTAATAAAAAAAATTAAAATGTCTTAGCTGTGATGGACCCCTGCCTTAGCCCCAACCTCCATGATCCCCCCCCAGCTCTCTAACCCTCTCCCCTACCTAATTGCCGCCATCTTGGGTACTGGCAGCTGTCTGCCAGTACCCAATTTGCCCCCAAAACAAGTGTTTTGTTTGCCATTTTTTGCCATTTTAATGTTTTCTGTAGTGTAGCAGCCCCCCACAATACCCCAACCCCCTCCCCCTCCCAGATCCTTATATATTTATTTATATTTCATTCATTTTTCTCCCCCCTTCCTTTCTCATTGGTGTCAGTGGCCATGTAATCGGGCGCGCACGCGCGCCCCCGCGCCCCCGCACGCTCCCGGTACCCGGCGTGCACATAGCACTTACAGGAACCGGATGCCGGGTAGCGATGGGCCGCCCACCCGCCTCCCTGATGTGCTCCCACCCACCAACGAACCGGCACCATCGCTACCGGTGCAGAGAGGGCCACAGAGTGGCTCTCTCTGCATCGGAGTCTTCTGAAAAGGTATTGCAGGATGCCTCCATATGGAGGCATCACTGCAATACCCTGAGAGCTGCTGGAAGCGATTGCGATCGCTTCCAGCACTCTCTTAGACAACTGACGTACCAGGTACGTCTATTGTCATTAACTGTTAGTTAATGCATGACGTACCTGGTACGTCAGTTGTCATTAAGGGGTTAATTGTATTTTATTTTAGATAATTGTATTTAATTTATTTAATTAATTTATTGATAGTGTAGTGTTAGGTGCATTTGTAACTTAGGTTATGATTTATTTTACAATAATTTTGTAATTATTTTAACTAGGTAGCTATTAAATAGTTATTAACTATTTAATAGCTATTGTACCTAGTTAAAATAAATACAAAGTTGCCTGTTAAATAAATATAAATCCTAAAATAGCTACAATGTAACTATTAGTTATATTGTAGCTATATTAGGGTTTATTTTATGGGTAAGTATTTAGTTTTAAATAGGATTCATTTATTTAATTATAGTAATTTTATTTAAATTTATTTAAATTATATTTAACTTAGGGGGTGTTAGGGTTAGGGTTAGACTTAGGTTTAGGGGTTAATACATTTATTATAGTGGTGGCGATGTCTAGTCGGCAGATTAGGGGTTAATAAGTGTAGATATGTGGCGGCGACATTGGGGGCGGCAGATTAGGGGTTCATAGGTATAATGTAGGTGGTGGCGGTGTCCGGTCAGCAGATTAGAGGTTAAAAATATTTATTTTAGTGTTTGCGATGTGGGGGGGGGGGCTTGGTTTAGGGGTTAATAGGTAGTTTATGGGTGTTAGTGTACTTTGTAGCACTTTAGTTAAGAGCTTTATGTTCCAGCGTTAGCCCAAAAAACTCTTAACTACTGACTTTTATATGCAGTAGGAGTCTTGGAGGTAGAGGCTGTACCGCTCACTTCTTCCAAGACTTGTAATACCAGCGTTAGCCAAATCCCATTAAAAAGATAGGATACGCAATTGACGTAAGGGGATTTGCAGTATGGAAAAGTTGCGGGAAAAAAAAGTGAGCGGTAGACCCTTTCCTGCCTGACTGGTAATACCAGTGGTCGTTAAAAAGCAGCATTAGGACCCCTTAACGCTGCTTTTTAAAGCTAACGCAGAACTCGTAATCTAGCCGTAAGTATCTATGTCCTATTAACTTTTGAAAATCAATCACCATGTATTAATAATGGATCCCGTGTCCTAGTGAATCCACAAAATTATAGACACTAGATACTAAACATAAATATGGGCGTTGTAAATTAATACTGCCCATATAAAATGTATACTATTGGTTTTAGTTATTTCCATTTGATATCAATATTAGACTGACTATAAATTTACTAATAGTATAACGTATACTTCTTTATCTTTGTAAGCTTGTATGTACTTTTTTAAAAAACCTCCTTATACCAAAATGTAAAATTATGGCACTTGAATGTAACAGACCAATGTAGTCTATATGTAACTCACATAGGTAAAATATATAGCTTACTACCGCTATTTTTCCTTGCTCTGAATTTGTCTTAATCTGTATATATATGTACATACAATAGTGGTGTTAATAAAACCAATCTTTGTAAATGTTAAGTCTTCTTTTTTATAAGTTTCTATTTTATATATTGATATGTTATACTAGGGTGAATGTCGTGGGCTCTCCACACATGTTTGACGTATTTGATTAGCAATGTTAGTGTTCCTATGTCACCCAGTCATATTTCACTATTTGTCAAGAGGCTTGTCTGAGAGAATTGAATAAATTAAGTATCTCCACATGACGTAATCACGCCCTGGCAAAGCCCCGTTGTTTAGCCAATGGGAGTGAAACGTACGTAGGTGTTGGCAAGGCGCTCTGGTACCCGAAGTTTGGTTTGTGAATACTTCCATGTGATTAAACGAAATGGAGACTCTGCTGCTTATTACAGTGACTAGGCATGTTTTGATATGGTTTGCAGCATTGACCTTCAAATGTGGAAACAAACACGCTAAGGAGAGGTATCACTTTGTTGTAACAGACATGGAACCGCTTATGTGGAGCTTGTGTGATGTTGGTTGCTGTCCGGATTGTCTATTCTGCTGACAACTGACCTCCTGCCATTCCATGCCATTTCTTTCTGCATGCCATGATTTACATCTTACCTAGTTGCTTACTTGCTTACATGCTATTATGCTTGATGTTTGCTTGACTGCTTACTTTAAACACCAAGTTATGGAATTATTAGTGTTTTACTGAATATGTTTGCATTAAAAGACACTTTGTGAAGAGCAAAATCAGTTTATTGTGGAACTGTTTATTATTTTAAGCGCAATTGGGCTACTACTTCACTACCTTATATTTGCCGTACATGCATAGATCCCCATGGTAACCTGCCCAGACACAGCCTATCAGTATGCAGGGTTTGGTGCAGCAGGGTGTTGCATGTAACAAATCATTTTTCAGGGAGGCCAGATCTGACTGTATGAATATTATTTGATGTTATTCACAATTGCACTTTAGATGTCACTTATTTGCACTTTATTCTAGGGATATATGTGTGTGTTTTATGCCATAATAGCAGAAAATGCCTATCAGTGGATGTATATGAATAAAATAAAATAACTCTTGGTTATTACTAATTAAATGTGCTGAGGCCCCATTCTTTTTGTGCAAGGTTTACTTTATCCTTGATACCTATCTGTTTAGTCTAAATAAATGTATATGTATTTTACTGAACTTTCATATTCATACAAATAAATTATAGAAGAAGGGCAATGGCAATATAGTAAGTCATAGAGAACAATGCCTTATGTTGTTTTGAGATATACAGTATACATACGCACAGGGCTAGATTACAAGTGGCTTTTTTTTTTTTCTCGAAAACTCCACTAGAATTTTCATATTATTTTTTTTTCATTTTTTTGTTGGTTTGCGTTTGTATTACAAGTTAAAAAAAAAACCAAAAAAACTTATTTTGCACTAGTTTTAATCCCCAATTTGACGAAAAACTTAAAGGGACATTCAACACCAGAATTTTTGTTGTTTAAAAAGATAGATAATCCCTTTATTACCAATTCCCCAGTTTGCATAACCAGCATTGTTATATTAATATACTTTTTACCACTGTGATTACCTTGTATCTAAGCCTAAGCAAACTGCCCCCTTGTTTTAGTTCTTTTGACAAACTTGCAATTTTGCCAATCAGTGCTCACTCCTAGGTAACTTCATGTGCGTGAGCTTAATGTTATCTCTATGAAAAACATGAAATAACGCCCTCTAGTGGTGAAAAACTGTCAAAATGCATTCAGATTAGAGGCGGCCTTCAAGGTCTAAGAAATTATCTTATGAACCTCCTTGGTAAAGCTTTCAACTAAGAATACCAAGAGAACTAAGCAAAATTGGTGATAAAAGTACATTGGAAAGTTGTTTAAAATTGCATGCCCTATTTGAATCATGTAAGTTTATTTTGGACTTGACTGCCCCTTTATGTTTTTACATGTGTGTGCATGTATTCCCCTATAGAAATCAATGGAGAAAAAAATTGGGGGGAAAAGCACCCGAGATCTCGCAAACACCATTTCAGTTTCGCATTCCCCATAGAAGTCAGTGGAGAAAAAAACTGTTGGGGAAAAAAAACCCATCCATTGCACAAACAACATAGCAAATTCGCATTGGTAAATATGAAATATTTACAGTAAATACATATTTAAAATTTTTATTAAATATGAATATTGCATAAATATGTTTTATCATGTTTTCATCTACTTAATGGCAAAGGGATATAATGCAATCATATATATATATATATATATATATATAGCCGGAAAACAAGAAGCACTCCAGAAGTCTTTCAATAGTTTCACCTTTAATTAAAGGTGAAACTATTGAAAGACTTCTGGAGTGCTTCTTGTTTTCCGGCTATGTTTAAGTTTTGATTAGCACCCGAAGCTATTGTTATTCAGGATCTGGAGTGCACTTTGCTTGTTTATATATATATATATATATATATATATACAGTATATATATATGTACATATATTTTAATGTTTTATATGTGTAAATACATATATACACATTTAAATACATTAATATATATACACTTACAATATTCTTCTATACCTCATCCTCTCCCTCACATACTACAGTACATCACATAGTAACAAAAAACTTTCAGAAATCTGATGCCCAGGAACAGCACACGCTTGCTCTTCACCCACAACCTTACCAATCAGTCCACATATTTTATTTGCCAGCACCTTTGCAATAAACTTATAGTCAACATTCAACAACGTAATCGGCCTCCAATTCCTCAAATCTCTCTTATCACCCTTTTTAAATAACAAAACAATCAAACCTTTCCTTATTGAAACAGGCGAAACATTAATTCTTAAAACAAACTTACAAACATCCAACATATCCACCCCAATCAAATTCCAAAAAGAAGTATAAAATTCAACAGGCAATCCATCACAACCAGGAACCTTCCCATTCTTAAAACTCCTAACAACCTCTGCAATCTCATCCAAACTTAGATCCCTTTCTAACAAATCATTATCATATTTTTCCAACTTAACCTCAATGTCTTACAACAACTCCTTTTCCAATAAAACAGCTCTTGTCTTTTCTTTATAAAGCTTACTATAAAACTCACAAACTTCATGCAAAACACCATCCGTACCATTCATTTCACACTTATCCTTGTGAAACCAGTCTTTCCTTCAAAAGATTTCTTAAAAAAATATTTATTACAAGACTCATCCTTTTCCATTTTCTCCAATCTTGCCATAAAAACAATTTTCTTTCCTTTTTCATGCATACACTTTTTAATGATTTTTCTTGCTTCAGCAATTTCCTCATGCATATCAATACCACAATTTCTCAATTCATACAAATAAGATACCATTTATCATACAACTCCCTTTCCATTCTAGCTTTCCCACACGCTTCCTTAATAAAAAAAACCTCTTTATTTCCACCTTCAACCATTTTCACCACATAAGCACATTACTAAAATCACACTTTCTTTCACGCCACCTTTCATACATACAAACTGACGCTTAATCTTCTCATCTTCTAACAAATCCACATTCAGTTTCCAAACACCCTTAGCATACTTGATCTTCAAATCACAATTCACCTTACACATCCAAAGGGCATGATCCGTAAAGGGCATCCGCTTTAAAGAAAAATCATCAACACCTAGAAATTTAGATAAAAAACAAAAATCAATTTGATATTTTATCCCACCACTATCACTAAAGAAATTAAAACCCTCCCCTGAAAATGAAACAGACCTGAAGGCATCCTTCAAACCAAAAGATTTAAGCAGATCAACTAAAAATTTAGCTGAGCTATCCACCTACAATTACTCCCACCCTCTCTGTCCCCATTCTTAATAATACAATTACAATCCCCTACCCAAAAAGTTAGACCTCGACCTGACAGAAAAAACTTTAATGTTTCAAAATTAAGCAAACATTCTACCCTATTTGGAGAAGCATATACATTAAACAAATGAAAAACAGTCCCACAAAAACTAAAACTAACCAAAAGAACCCGACCTGGGACAATATGAACTACATTAAGGATAGAAAAACAAAACCCCTTAAACAGAACTCCCCCCCCCCCATTCCTTTTAGAAGAACAAGACCATAATTTAGGACCATATTCCCAGTCAGCACATTTAGGATGTTCAGGGAGACCACATTCCTGCAAACAAAATATATTAGTAGAACATACAGATAATAACTTAAAAATTGCAGCTCTCCTTGCTATAGTTTTCATACACCTGACATTAAGGGAAGAAATAGTCATAAACATCACAAAAATAAATTAAAGAAAAACAGAAAAATAATTAACATCAGGGCTTCTTCTTTTCTTTCTTTTTCTTAGGACTCAAATGAGATCCTTTAAACCTGCCTCTGTAACTTTCTAACCATCTAGGCTCCCCCTTGTCAGCTTCACAACCAGTAACTTCAGCAAGTTGGTTCACATCTCTTTTATCTAGATAACCAATAGAAGAGGCATCAGAATAGTTACCAATACACTGGCTTGAGTCAGAAGGAACGTCTTTAGTAGAGACAGAAGGAAACTCTGAAATTAAAGAGTCAGCATCACTTGCAGTATCTGGATCTGGGCTCTTAACTACTGAAATCTGAACATTCTTTCTGCTCGGAGGCAGATTGTTTTTCCTGCAATGTCCATATCCTCCTCAGAACCAGAGGACACAACAGCAGACCAATCAATGTTCTCCCCTTCACCAAGAACAGCATCAGGAGCAGGATCACAAGATGACTCAGTGAAGGAAAAATTCTCCGTCCCAGGAAAAACAGTATCATCCACAGAATTGGGCAACAGAGCTTCAAGAACATTGGAAGCAGCTAACACATTAGATGTAGCAAGTGTAGCAAGATCCACCTCCTGAAGATTATATTGGGCTTCCTCCACCTTCTCAGTCACAGGAACCACCACAAGAGCATTAGACACCTCTCTGACAGGGAACCCAACTACACAAAAGAGGTAATATAGAGTTCAATGCCTCATCAGAGACCTCCTCCTCATCCACAGATGGCCCAACCGCAACTGAAGATGTATTTTTTGCAACATCAGCGTAGGAAGGCTTCACTCTATCAAACCCCTGCAACATCATCAAAGGACACATCCTGCACACATAACTTGAAGAACCACACAGGTCACAGGTCCAGAGTTTACTACAGTGGGCAACAAGATGATCCTCCTCACTGCAATTTTGACATCTGGCACCTGGGCAATTTTCAGCAATGTGACCAAAACAGGTTGCAACTATGGCAAAAAAGAGGCATGTCTTCATAATATAGGAAACCTCGGCCCTGCACCCCTCGCCAGTACACTCTGTCAGAGGCCTACTGATAGGGCTACCGAACACACTCCTTAGTGCATGGGCCGACTCAGGGATAAACACCTTAGAAGACTTCTACAAAAATACACAACTGCACACTCACCAAGACATGCTAGAGCTAGACCACCCTACCCTGACTCCGAAACTTAGATTTGATTTGCTAAGACTACGAACGCTGATGAAATCCTGGGGTTTCCTAGACGACTCACTACGAGACCTGACTATCTGGGAGATAAGGTGGGCGACCAACCTACAGCAGTTTAAACCTCTCTCGATACACTATCACTGTCTAATAGAGGGAGCATCCCCCTCAAAAACAACCCATATGAACTCTTGGGAGAGAGATTTGCAATTAACATTTACGTCCGAGACCTGGCATAAGGCAATTAGTCTAACAAAAAAGGCAACACATTGCATTACCCTATATAAGCTTTATTTCAAAGTCATTACCAGATGGCACTTAGTGCCTACAAAACTGCAGAAACATTTCCCTGAACACTCACGGCAGTGCTGGAGGGAATGTGGGGAACCGGGATCTCCCATGTATGTCTGGTGGACTTGCCCTAGATTGGTAGACTACTGGCAGAAAGTAGGAAAAATATGTAGAGACCTAGGACTAACAACCACTCTGAATCCTGCCCTGGCCATATTGCACCTAGACATAGAGAAACTCCCCAAACACAAACAAAACCTTCTGATATACATCCTCATTTCAGCCAAATTACTTATAGCTAGGAACTGGAAAAAGAGCCAACCTCCGAGACTGCAAAGTGTACTGGACTGTGTAAACTACATTAAAAATATGGAAAACTTTGTAGCTAGAGAACGAGGTCAGCTAAGCAATTACTGCTTCACATGGGAGCCCTGGAACTCTATGTTGAACCGTCCAAACCCTGTGTAGATATTGATGGAACACTACTGCACCTTTCTCCCCTCCCCCCGTATCTACTTCCACCACCCTCCCTAGGAACTGAACTGATATCCCCATACCCTTCCTTACCTCAAGATATCCCCTCCCTAAGACTAGTCCTTTAAGGGACAAGATAGAACCAGTGACTTGTGCTGCGCACCATAGATAAAAGGCGGAGAGGGGTCTACGTGCCCCCCAGCCTATCACTATCAAGAGCCCATGGTATAATGTAATCTTCTAAGCTACCCTATGGGGTCTCCTCTATAGCCTGTTAGAGATCTTGAAGTTCACACTAACGCAGACTGTTAATGCAAAATCTTCCATGCCATAAAAAGTGTTATATATGTATAAGATACCTCTGTAAAAATGAGGACTCCCACATAGGGTGAGGTGTACGCTTACACTTATCATCTCTTTATAAGAACTGTGTACATTCCCTTTGTACATGTAATTATCGATGGTTGTATGCTGTTTCTACCTCACTTAAGAAAGTTTGTATGTTTCATTATGTCCTCAATAAAAAAAAAAAAAAAAATTAAAAATATAGGAAACCTCTATTTCCACCAATAGCGAAACTCTGTGGTGGGTGTTTCTTTTCACCAATACCTAATTCATCTGTTTCAGAGCACCCCCCCCAAAAGCAGCATGTGGCTGAAGTCCAGGGACAATACCACAAGGCCAAGGGGATGGCCCTACTACCCAGTTGCTCTATTCCTAAGGAGTAGCTACCCCCCAATAGCAGCAGGAGCCCAAACTCCAAAGGGAATGGACCCCAGGCCAAAGGAGCAGGTCTCCAGGCAGCAAATCTTTTAGCCAAGACCAAGCACAGAAAACTGCACTTGATCCCAGCCAAAGCCCCGAGATGCGACCCCAAACAATCGTTTCAGCCTTTTGTGGGCCTCATCAGTGAGGTGTAGCAGTATTCCTCTAAGCACACTGAGCAAGGAGTCCATGTCTGGTTGCCCCTTTTTCCCATAGAGAAACTAAATACACACAGTGAGAAGTGCACTCACAGGAATGAACAACCAGCTCAATACCATTGTTAGCCTGTTCTTTGGCGATTTACCACCTGGGTGCAAATTCTTTTAGCCAAGTAATGCTTTTCACAGAGTTGAACTTTTCTGTAGTATATCAGTCTGATCCTGCCTATTACGGTCAGTTCAGTGCCGAAATACCAGGCAATTTCTCTCTGAACAAGGAACACAGCAACCCCAGACCATCATTTTGGCCTTCATTGGGCCTCGTCAGTGAGGTGTAGCAGTATTCCTCTAAGCACACTTAGCAAGGAGTCCACGTCTGGTTGCCCCTTTTTCCCATAGGGAGACTAAATACACCACAGAGACAGCAATCGTTAAGGTTACCAATGATCTACTTACAGCAAAATCAAAAGGCCATTCTCTCTGCTTATCCTCCTTGATCTGTACTGTTGGACACCCTCTTTTGCTCCAGTGTCAGGGTTTTGATCTCCCTGTGGAGGTGCGCTCATGGATGTAGAAAAAAATGTCCAAAGTAACGGCAGCTCTTCCGAGGGTTTCAAGTACGATGAGGAGATCTATAGTAGAGATAAGAAGGCGCCAAACATAGGGTGATATCGTCACTAGCTGGAAGCACACTCGGGTAACAGATAGAAGGGATACTAGCGGCACCACAATGTGCCTAGCAACACAGACCGGGACCTCAACCGTCGCCTGGAAGACCAAACAATGGCGTGCACCAAGCCTCCCGCAGTCACGTGAATCGTGTGGCCAATCACGATGCCTTAGGCTCACACACCTTTCTTCCGAGTTTCCGAATGACCTATGCAGCAACAGTGTAGACAAACCAGGTGTCCCATACACTGCAATCTCTGGAAATTGGTTAGTTAGAATAGGAGGGTAAAAGGAAGACCCACTCCAAAGAGGTACTATAAAAACAATTTATTTAAAATGTCTTTAAAATCAGCAACGCGTTTCTCAGCCACGCAGGGCCGTTTCATCAGGCTGTAATACACAGTGTAACATTCCCGCTGCTTATGTACCTCTTCTAACCAATCACAACATTTTCTACCTAACACACCTTAAAGGGGGATGGATATATTGTTCTCAGTGATTACTTCTATTTGATACACTATTGCAACTATTACTATTACCCATAATCATTTGTAATGCCATAAGGACACTATTATATGCCCTCTATATACTAAGTCTATACTTAGTTTTATTCTTATATTATTATATTGTGGGTGTCCCTCTATTACATATTTGAGATCTTATATTTGTTTCTATACTATTTCTTTCGTTATAGAATCAATTTCCAAATATCCTATATTATTTATAATCAACATAATTCTTAGGTTAATTAGATATTAATACATGGACTCAATGAATACAATATGGCTACAACATAGTCATATATATTCCTAGATATCAAAAATGTACCATAGTTCTACCATAATCCTAGATCATTAGTTATATATCAAAATATGATTCACATACTCTACCATCACAATATATGACATTTTATAATTGACAAAATCTACTAGCAATTAATATTATAGACCTATACATTTCTCAAGTGTGTCTTCAAAATTACCCCATATAGTTTTATGATATCAATATATAAACATAAGGTGTCTATACAAACTATATCATCCATTACATATTCCTTAACAATTTGCCTATATGATATATATGGTCAGTATTTTATTTTATTATTTGGGTCTTATATATTCAACTATAGGTTTCTCAAAAAATAATCCATTGTATCGTTAATAGTAGATGTCAATATTAAACTAGCTATGATCTTTGTAAGTAAACATAGATTGTTATCTTGTGTCTAACACCCAATACTAGTTATATTTACGTGCCAAAGTGTCTTATTCGCTCATTGATTATTCAACCCTATATAATATATAATCATTATTTTGTTTGTTTAATCAATTAATTATTTTATTATTTAAAGGCTGCAAGGTCAATATTCATATTTAGACCTAGAGGATGTAAGGTTTGTAACCTATATATCCAAAAGGTCTCTCTTTGCCTTAATCTGAAGAAACGGTTATAAAAATTAGATTTGGGGATATGTTCTATTGGAGTTATTTTTAGACAGAATGGATTCCCATCATGTTTTACATACACAGTGTATCCAGACACTGTAATGTAAAACATGATGGGAATCCATTCTGTCTAAAAATAACTCCAATAGAACATATCCCCAAATCTGATTTTTACAACCGTTTCTTCAGATTAAGGCAAAGAGAGACGTTTTGGATATATAGGTTACAAACCTTACATCCTCTAGGTCTAAATATGAATATTGACCTTGCAGCCTTTAAATAATAAAATAATTAATTGATTAAACAAACAAAATAATGATTATATATTATATAGGGTTCAATAATCAATGAGCGAATAAGACACTTTGGCACGTAAATATAACTAGTATTGGATGTTAGACACAAGATAACAATCTATGTTTACTTACAAAGATCATAGCTAGTTTAATATTGACATCTACTATTAACGATACAATGGATTATTTTTTGAGAAACCTATAGTTGAATATATAAGACCCAAATAATAAAATAAAATACTGACCATATATATCATATAGGCAAATTGTTAAGGAATATGTAATGGATGATATAGTTTGTATAGACACCTTATGTTTATATATTGATATCATAAAACTATATGGGGTAATTTTGAAGACACACTTGAGAAATGTATAGGTCTATAATATTAATTGCTAGTAGATTTTGTCAATTATAAAATGTCATATATTGTGATGGCAGAGTATGTGAATCATATTTTGATATATAACTAATGATCTAGGATTAGGGTAGAACTATGGTACAATTTTGATATCTAGGAATATATATGACTATGTTGTAACCATATTGTATTCATTGAGTCCATGTATTAATATCTAATTAACCTAAGAATTATGTTGATTATAAATAATATAGGATATTTGGAAATTGATTCTATAACGAAAGAAATAGTATAGAAACAAATATAAGATCTCAAATATGTAATAGAGGGACACCCACAATATAATAATATAAGAATTTAACTACGTATAGACTTAGTATATAGAGGGCATATAATGGTGTCCTTATGGCATTACAAATGATTATGGGTAATAGTAATAGTTGCAATAGTGTATCAAATAGAAGTAATCACTGAGAACAATATATCCATCCCCCTTTAAGGTGTGTTAGGTAGAAAATGTTGTGATTGGTTAGAAGAGGTACATAAGCAGCGGGAATGTTACACTGTGTATTACAGCCTGATGAAACGGCCCTGCGTGGCTGAGAAACGCGTTGCTGATTTTAAAGACATTTTAAATAAATTGTTTTTATAGTACCTCTTTGGAGTGGGTCTTCCTTTTACCCTCCTATTCTAACTAACCAATTTCCAGAGATTGCAGTGTATGGGACACCTGGTTTGTCTACACTGTTGCTGCATAGGTCATTCGGAAACTCGGAAGAAAGGTGTGTGAGCCTAAGGGATCGTGATTGGCCACACGATTCACGTGACTGCGGGAGGCTTGGTGCACGCCATTGTTTGGTATTCCAGGCGACGGTTGAGGTCCCGTTCTGTGTTGCTAAGCACATCGTGGTGCCGCTTTGTTTGTAAGTATCCCTTCTATCTGTTACCCGAGTGTGCTTCCAGCTAGTGACGATATCATCCTATGTTTGGCGCCTTCTTATCTCTACTATAGATCTCATCTTTTGCTCCAAACTCTCCACTCCTTTGGCATTTGGGACACAGCCCTCTCTTGGTTCTCTTCCTACCTGTCAAACTGTACCTTTAGTGTAGCCTTCTCTTGGGCCTCCTCTGACCCATCACCACTTTCTGTTGGGGTACCGCAAGTCTCTGTCCTCGGTCCCCTTCTCTTCTCAATCTACACGTCATCATTAGGTTTCCTAATAAAGTCCCATGGGTTCCAATATCATTTGTATGCAGACGACACCCAAATCTACATCTCTGCACCAGACCTATCTACTTCCTTGCTAACCCGTGTCACTAACTGTCTTTCTCACATCTCTTCCTGGATGTCCTCTTACTACCTCAAGCTAAATCTCTCCAAAACTGAGCTCCTTATTTTCCCTCCTTCTTCCAAAATCTCCACCCCCAATCTCTCTATAACTGTTGACAACTACATCATTACTCCTAACACACTTGACTCTGATCTTTCTTTCACTCCTCACATTCAGTCCTTGGCTAAATCCTGCCACTTCCACCTTAAAAAAATATCTAAAATTAGACATTTCCTTAAAAGACACAACTAAGATTTTAATCCACTCTCTCATCCTTTACCACCTCGATTACTGCAACTCAGTCGCCTAGTTCCTTTACTATCCATAATGAATGCCTCTGCCAGGCTCATCTTCCTTACATGTCGCTCTTCATCTGCTGCACCTCTCTGCCACTCCCTTTACTGGCTTCCTCTTGCCTACAGGATTAAACACGAAATTCTCACTCTGACATACAAAGCCCTTAACAGTACTGCTCCCCCCTACAGCTTAGACCTTGTCTCCAGATACTTTCCCTCCCCTCCCATCCCCTTCGCTCTGCTCAAGACCTCCTACTCTCCTCCTCTCTTGTTACTTCCACATGCTCCCGCTTACAGGACTTCTCCAGACTGGCTCCCATCTTGTGGAACTCGCTGCCTCACTCCACAAGACTCTCCCCTAGTTTTGAAAGCTTCAAGCACCCCCTAAAGACTCTACTGTTCAGGGATGCATACAACCTACACTAACCTTTTTATACTGTTTCCTCTCTATTGCTATCCCCTTGAACCCCCTTAGCATGCAAGCCTAAGCTGTTTGTAGTTAACCTTCTTTAGAGCTGACTACAACAGTGCGACTCTTGGCAGGGCCCTCTACCCGTTTGATCCCTAAAAATGTTTCCTTGTATTCCGCCTATGTTTATAGCGCAGCGGAATCTACAAATAACCGATAATAATAATAATAATAATAATAATAATAATAATAATATTATCTACACATACAGTATATACACATATCTATATACATACAAATACATCTTTAGCAATGTAGTTTTTCTAACTATATTTGAGCCCTGCAGGCAGGTAAGACTTCAACTGTTCATTTTTACAATATTCAATAGGGATCCAGCAATGTCCTTTTCAGTTGATTGATTCTTGTTTAAGCCAAAAAGTATTAACACTTTACTATTGTTCTTGACAAGTTTAAAGTTTACACTGCTGTCCAACTGCTCCTCTGCTGCTCTTTGCGGGCAAATAAACACATAAAAGGAGATCCTGCAGGGACAGAAAAAAGAGCCACCACATAGAACAGTATTGTCTGCACGATAGAAGACACAGGTCAATTGCAAGGGCAGCGGCACAACCGGAGTGCCGGGCATAAGAGATTGGGACTAACAGTGTTGCCCAACAGACTCACAGGCACACCGATGGGCTGGTCATGTGGAATCAATACACCAATCTGGATGCAGGAGCCTCGATGTTGAGCCGAGCACCATTGGGCCAAAGGAAGTGTGTAGTGGCATCTCAGCAACCTCGATAGGGATAAAACAGACCCTAAGGGTGACAAAAAAAATGGTACATAGAGCAAGCGTAATAAAAAGTGATTTATTAAAAGTACACTTTATAAACAGCAATGTGTTTCTCAGCAATGAAATGCCGTTTCATCAGGCTGTAAATAACATTAAAATCCGTTGCTCTATATAACATTAACTCTAGCTAATCATAGGGCAATACCAGTACACACTCCTCACATGTGTCAGTATAAGGTGTAAAGTCTATCACCCGAACGTAAATAGAAAAGATACATTTGTTAGATACAATGGCGAGTGTGTATTCATACAGCCCACAACTGGGGAGGGTTCAAATACATATGCAAAAAGACAATAATATTAACAAAAACTAATTGCTAACAGAATGAGCTAACAAATTAATACAAAGATGTAAAACATATGGCACAAAATAAAACAAAATATAATAGCTGCAACAATAAATTACGATGTAACACTCATTAGTTGGATGAATAATACATACATATACTACACTGACATGGGTCTGATTGTATAAAAAATGGGAAGCTAATCATGAGAATTATTATGGACATACTAAAAAGTACCACAAATTCACTAAAATGTGATGCATGCGTGAGATAACATATACATATAACAATATTGATCTGAACATAATACATATAAAGATCATATACTCATTAAACAAATTGTGAAAAACATACTAAAATGGACCTCATATTAGCTGTAGAGAATATATACATGGACATAAACATATACACAATCAATCTGAGCATATGTACATGCATAGACCATATACCCATCAAGCAACAGGTCACATGCGCATAAAACATATGCGTCATTCACAGGAATACTAGAGCAATGCTAACTAGGACACACGAGCCAAGAATGGGATAAAATTCGGGTACCGAAAAATAGGAAGACAGTGTTCTCCATACCTAAGAATAATTGAATAAAGTGACAATATTAAATATATATTAATCTATTCATTCGGCACCACAGAATAGATGTCATATGCATGGTGATAGACGGTGATCGAGTTAAAAATTACCTCAACCTATTAGTACTAAAAATATATATATATATATATCAGTAAACACAATAGCCTATCTTAATAAATCCATCACATAGCACAACAAATAATAGAGTTGGGCAAAGAGAGACCAACCAGACTCATAATGCAAATGATACTGTTTAATGGAATGCAGCCAGATCTATATTTAAGTTAAGACCAGCAGGATGCATACTTTTAAGCATGTGGATCTAGTAAGTCTCCCTTTGCCTGAGTCTAAAGAATCTGTTATAAAGATGAGATTTGGGAACAAATTCAATGGGAGAAATAGAAAAACATTTGGTATCGCCATTATGTTTAATATTACGTCTTGATACACTATGAGGTTTATAGTTGTTCTTCATGTTACGTTGGTGCTCAGACCATCTGATACTAAGCCGTCCACAGGGGCGACCTAAGTACTGTTACACACAGACGCAGGATAAAAGATAAATTACAAAGTGAGAGGCGCGAGAGATGTGACCAATTATGGAATAATTCCGACTGGTAACATTAGAACAAAATGTCTGTTTGTTATGTGCAATATGGTCACAGCTTACATCTGCTTACTCCGCATCTATAGGAATCCTGAAAAGACCCCCTTGTTACAATATTTGTTGATGAAATGTTCCTTTTGTGTTTAACTATTTTACTTGGGGCCAGGATCTACTACAAATTGGGAGCCCTTTAGAAGACAATCCTGGGTTAAACTCCGCAAAATATGATCTTAGTTAAGGTGTCCCAATGTTTGGTAATAATTTTCTTTATTAAATTGTGGTAACAATTATATTGCGTAATGAACATAGAACGATTATCAGTTGTATTAGTTTCTTTGACCTCCTTGTTTTTTTATTTTAAAAAATAGTTATCTCTATCATCAAATTTGGCTCTTCTATAGCTGCTATCTATGATGTGGAGTGGATATTTTTTATCAATGCATCGTTCTTTAAGAATGTGTCTCATAGTCTACTACAGTGTACTACAATTACGACGTACACGTTTAAATTGACCATAGGGAACATTCCGATTCCACGGATAATAATGATTACTAGTAAAATCCAAATAACTATTGCAATCAACTGTTTTTTTTTTGTTTGTTTTTTTAAACTTTATTTAATCTACATTAGAGAGACAGAATACTGAATATTCACGCACAAATCTAAAATAATCATGGCATTATGGCATCACGCAGGACCCAACAGAAGATAAGCAAAACATTTGCCATCATTCAAAAACATCAATCTCTACTGAGGGTTTTTTCTTTACCTATTACATAAAAAAAACACAAAAATCAAAAAGCTACGTACCAAAACATTATACACCAAACATAAAACTATCAAATAAGAAACAGAAGGGAAAATAAAAAAAAGGGAGAGAGACGAAGAAATAAAAAAAGAAGAAAAGAACTTTCCATCTCACCTCCGTACCCCCACAACATAAACTATTATGATGGCAGCCATATACTGGGTAAATATCCAGCATATATCTGTAATTGGACATATGCTGATTTTATAATAGGATTAACTAGGGTGATTTGCACCGCCTTAGGAAATGATATAATATACGTTTTCCAATGTTTCAGAAATACCTCTAGTTTAGCATCTGTAGGATTCTGTAGATTACACTGTTCCGACACAAATTACGCAGTCAGGGCCTTTTTAAGTTCTGTCAAGCTAGGAGCTGCTTGTGCTTTCCAGGATTTTAGAATAAGATTCTGTCCTAAAAATATAATCGTATTAATTAACTTAAAATTTTTATATATTCCTTGAAATTTTACTAGGAAAAATACTACAAATGGATGAATATGGAAATCTAACAATAAAGTTGTATTCATCCAATAAGACACTTTAGCCCAGAATTGCGTGATTTACGGACATGCCCAGAAACAATGAAAAAGATCAGCACTGGATGCACTGCATCTGGAGCATAAAATATTTGTCCTATACCACTTGGATAATTTATCTGGCGTTAAGTATATCATTAAACTAATCTTAATCTGGGATTCTCTCCATGCCGTCAGAACCCAGGCTTTTCAGTTATTTTAAACGTATCAACTATATCCTGTGTGTCAATATCAGGAAAGAACCTTGTCCATTTAAAAACTATATAATCCAATTGCTCTAGAGAGGATCGTTGGTTAAGTAGAGCATAGAGAGAAGAGATTGGGTAAATACCTAATTTATATGAATTAATTCTACTCTGAAGATCTGCAAGCGACCAATTTAGCCCAAAACTTTGCCTTAATTTCGTACAATAATGTCTTAACTGTAGTAATGCATAGAAATCTTGATTCCCCAGCCCATATTGTTGGCGTACCTCAGAGAAAGCTAGAGGAGAATAATCTATATCTTAAATTTGTAAGACATATTTCAGACCCTTACTCACCCACTGTCTAAATATATTGTTTGTTAATCCAGGTACAAAATTATGATTACCAGTAATAGGAAGAAATTTTGAGATATATGGGGAGCAGCCAACCCCAGAACAACATTTCTGCCACACTATAATAATATTTTTAATCGTTATCAACGCATATACAGAAGAAGGCAACAAAGTTATTGGACAGTGCAAAATAGCGTTCAATTGGAAGGGTTTCACTAATGACGATTTCCATAACAGAGAAGTTACCTGTTCCTGCTCAGTAACCCAATCTAAAGCTATCTTAACGTACACTGCAAGACAATAAATTGAATATCTGGTAGAGCCAAACCGGCGGCTAATTTGGTATTCATAAAATGATGAACCATGATACGTGCTTTAGCCCCTTTCCAAATAAACTTGGAACAACATTTATTATATTTTATTATATCAGTTTTATGTATATTGACCGGGATATTCTGTATTAAATAATATAATTTTGGAAACAATAAAGTTTTAATCAATATTATACGCGCTGTTAATGAAATTGGAAGCTTTACCCAGTCCTCCATCTTTCTCCTACAATTCTCAAAGCATCTAGGGAAATTTAAATTATACCATTCTTCAGGATTAGGACATAGCCTGATCCCTAAGTAGTTAATCTGGGAGGTATCAACAAATGGATGATTAATACTATGATCCTTTTTATGCAGCCACTTAAGTTCAGATTTAGACAGATTAAATTTATATCCAGAAATTTGACCAAATATTGCAACAATATCCAGAAGATATGGTAAATTCTTCTTAATATTACTCAGAAATAGCAATAAATCATCAGCGTAAAGTAACAAGACCAAATTATTATTCTTTATATAAATACCCTCAAGCTGTTGACGAAGATAAATCGCCAGTAGTTCTAAAGAGACATTAAAGAGTTCCCCTTTGTAAAATTAACCGTTGAGAAATCTCACCGTTAATAATAAGGGCTGAGGTTGGTGAACTGTATATTAAACGTATAAAATTGTTGAAATATCCAGTCAAACCAAATTGTTCTAACGAATAGAAAAGATGCTCCCAGGAAATCTGATCGAAGGCTTTTTCTGCGTCCACTGTCAATAATGCCAGGTCCGCAATATCCCTATGTCTAACTACCTTAAATGTATTTAAAAAAAAATCAAGCAGTGTCATTACCTTATGCATATTTCTTACTGGATTCCTCCCAGCCAAGAAACCTGATTGATTCTCATGGATAATTAGACCTAGATGCGGATTTAATCTATTTGCTATAATTGAAGTTAGTATCTTGTAATCAGCGTCCAACACTGATATAGGTCTATATGATGACATAAGTTCAGGATCTTGATCTTTTTTTTTTAAATCAAAGATATATTGGCGGCTGCAAAATATGGGGAACATTTAGAGTTATTTAAGAAATACGTATTGAACAATTTCTTTAATGTAGGAGAAATTTCTGTCTGCAAAATTCTATAAAATTCAATAGGTAGACCATCTGGTCCGGCCGCTTTATTAATTTTAGCAGCCTTAATGGCTGCTAATATTTCAGCCTCTGAAATAGAACAGTTAATTTTAGCCAAGCTCTCTGCTGGAAGTTTGGGACACTTAATTTTATCCCAAAATAGCTTTTTCTTATCTACCTCCGAATCCTTGCATTTATATAATTCTTCAAAGTAATTAAAAAATATTCTTTCAATATCTGAGTTATTAGTGAATCTATCAGTTCCACATCAAAATGAATTACTTTCGTAATTCTAGCAAGAAATTTGGCGGACCTACCCACAAAATCCCTGTATAACGCTTTTTGTTTTTTATTTTCTTGAATGGTTTTCTGTTTAATGAAAATATCTCAAGCGGCCTTAGCATTAATATATTTACACCAATAGTAGTTAGAAGAATTACCTAATTATGCTCTATATGCATTTTTAACCTGGTTTGACATCTGAATTTCCCGTTGTTTAAACCTTTTTTTAAGACGACAGATATAAGCTTTAATATTCCCTCTTAGAACCGCCTTGGCAGCTTCCAAAAACACCTTGGCCTTTTCTACGTAGTCAATATTATGAATACAAAAGGCCCTCAATTCCTCTTTAAGCCAATTTTGAAAATTGATATTATTTTGCTAGATATTTAGGAAAATAGAAACGCTGATAACAAAACGGATGTATAGAGGAGGCATTAAGCTCAATTGAAATAATTGCGTGGTCCGAAATTACTATATCCCCAATATCTGCTTTCCAGTCAAGCCCAATCAAGGAGTCAGCAATCACAAATAAATCGATTCTGGACAAGGATTGATGTCCTTTAGACACACAGGTATAAGATTTTAAATCTGGGTTCTGAGTGCACCAGATATCAATCAGTCCCAGATGTGCACAAAATTTCTGCAAGATACGTGTCTTCCTATCCCTACCACCCTGCATAATTTTACTATATCTATCCAAATTGGAATCCGGTGTTAAATTAAAATCTCCCACCACTATAAGATTCTGGCCAATATATTTATGCAAAAGGAGTGTTAAATTATTCCAAAATTCTCTGTCAACATTGTTAGGACCATATATATTACATAATATAAATTGTGTTTTGTTATATATTATCTCTATAATTTGAAAAAGTCCCTCTGGATCAGAGATGTTTGACTTTATTACATACTCTAAAGATTTATTAAAAAGAATAGCCACACTTCTCTTCCGAGAGTTATAAGGGGCGGCAATAACTTCCCCAACCCATTTTGTCTGTAATTTGGAAATGTCAGTTGTTTTTAGATGGATTTCCTGTAAAAAGACAATATCAGGCAATCAACTATCTTAATGTAAGTAGTGCTAGTGACTTTGCCATTATCAAACTGGAGCTTAAGATCCAAAAAAACAATAGTCTTATGATCTATAGAACTGGTAAAAGTAAGTCCCTTGTTATTTTGGTTAAGATGTTCTACAAAATGATTAGCAGAGAATAGGCCCCCCTTCCAGATGAAGATCAAGTCGTCAATATAGTGTCCATAGAATACCAGGTTCGTACTGGTATTGCCCTAAGATTGGTTAGAGTTAATGTTATATATAGAAAGGGATTTTAATGTTATTTACAGCCTGATGAAACAGCATTTCATTGCTGAGAAACGTGTTGCTATTTTTAAAGTGTACTTTTAATAAATCAGTCACTTTTTATTATGCTTGCTCTATGTACCATTTATTTAATCACCCTTAGGGTCTGTTTGATCCTTATCGAGGTTGTTGAGACGTCACTACACTCTTCCTTTGGCGCATTGGTGCTCAGCTCAACATTAAGGCTCCTGCATCCGGATTGGTGCATTGATTCCATGTGACCGGCCCAACGGCGTGCCTATTTGAGTCTGTCAGGAGACTCTGTTGGTCCCGATCTGTTATGTCCGGCATTCCGGTTGTGCCGCTGCCCTTGTGAGTAGCCACCTGTAAGAGATTGCAATTGACCTGTGTCTTCTATCATGCAGACAATACTGTTCTACGTGGCGCCTCTTTTTTCTGTCCCTGCAGGATCTCCTTTGACCTTCTTCATATCCAAGAGTGCTGCCTTCATTCCATCCATAGAGTGTTCTTACATCACACAAGCGCACCTCTTCTAGGGCTCCTATTCTAGATCCTTTAAATAAACACATAGGCCCCTATTTAAGAAAGTCTGGCAGACCTGATCCGACAGTGCGGATCAGGTCCGCCAGACCTCGCTGAATACGGAGAGCAATACGCTCTCCATATTCAGCATTGCACCAGAAGCTCACAAGAGCTGCTGGTGCAACGCCGCACCCTGCAGATTCGCGGCCAATGGGCCGCCACCAGGGGGTGTCAATCAACTCGATCATACTCGATCGGGTTGATTTCCGGCGATGTCTTTGTGGCCGCTGCTTCATAACTGCTGTTTCTGGCGAGCCTGCAGGCTCACCAGAAACACGGGGCATCAAGCTCTATTCGGAGCTTGATAGATAGGCCCCATAGAATCTTTTCAATTTATTTTTCATTTATTTATTTATGGTACCTTAGTTGGTGT
Source organism: Bombina bombina (assembly GCF_027579735.1). Taxonomy (NCBI): domain Eukaryota; kingdom Metazoa; phylum Chordata; class Amphibia; order Anura; family Bombinatoridae; genus Bombina; species Bombina bombina. Next base: position 1,092,300,907 of record NC_069503.1, read on the forward strand.
TATAGCATCTACCATTTCCAAGCAACATGCTTGTATTCTAATGCTTTAATTGCTAGGGAAGTCATTATATTTTTAATATTCTTCCACTCACATTATTATTTGTGTTCCACACTGCGTACATTTTTAGAGCCAGTTGTGAGCAAGTTACTATAGCTCTGTCCTGTCACCAGCATTATGATATGTGCATGATGCAGGGTCAGTTCCGCTCTGCCTCTCATTAGCCTTGCTGTCTTGCTCAGGTGCCTGTTATTTTGAGTGAAAATACACAGGCTGATGAGCAATAAGAAGTTATTCTTTCTTACTTTCTTTTTTATTTATGGACATTCATTTGAATTTTTAAACAGAAACAAGAAAAAAAATGTGTCAGCTGATATACAAACTATGCATAAGTACAATAAGTCTTGAAATACAATGTAGTCAATTAAATGCAGCTGGTGTGTAGTTCTATCATGTGCATATCCGAATGAATAAGGTGTATACAGCTACAAAAAACTAACATAGCAGCTAAGAAAGATTTTTAAATAAATCCCCCCTGTCTCAATGTTTAACGAACTACAGATGCTGAGGTGGTATGAAATAATCAACAAACACTAAAAAAACATCCTTGAATAGAATAATTGAAAAAGAAAGGAATATAGAAAAAGAACAAAATTGAAAGAAGGAAAGAAGAAGAAGAAGAAGGAAACTGAACCAAAGCAGAAAAAAAGGAAAAAGGATATTTGGTGGTGTACACTTCAAGAGTATTTGTATAATGGTAATTCCAAAGAGCTATGTGGGATGGGGAGTTTTCTAGGGGATAAAGTCGTATGTTTTCTTACAATGCTTCCCAATTAAACATAGTATTCTGAAACATGTTCTTTTTTTTTAAATATGCATATTCTTTTTGGACCATCCATTCTTTCATTCACACTTTCCAATCATTCAAGCTAGGGGGTGAGAGTTCATTTCCAATGCCTTGCTATCAATGAGTGAGAACTGTTTAGGCCAATTTGAAGAAGGACTAGTCTAAGTTAAATCTATGTTTTGGCTTTTCATTGAGTAGAACAATTAAAGGTGTAAGCGAAAATGCATCACCCATAATGTTTTTAAAAATGAGTTCAATGGAAACCCAGAAGTTGTGCCCGACTACCAGATGTGGGCCATTGTATCCAGTTCTCCACAATCTCTCTAGCATTTAGGGGAGGATCTGGGGAATATAATTTTAAGGCGATCATGTGTTAAATACCAACATGAAAATAATTTATAGCTCATTTCTAATATATATATGGTGATGAAGAAAACTTTTACGTGTTATAGATATCAATTTTTTTTGAGCTGTTATATTTATCCTAATTCTTCCTGCCATTTATGGGTACATTTAGGTAAGGATTTGTTCATAAATCATCTAAGACCCGTCTGAATAATGCTAGTGTACCTCTAGTGATGGCCTCCTGCCTGCAAATGGGCTCAGTGTTAAATCTCTGAGTCTCTCAAGTCTAAGTTGCATGAAGATGTCTGGAATAGGTTATGCAATTGTGCATATTTCATCCATGAAGTAAAAGTTCATTCTGCTACATCTGATCCATTCTATGTCTGAGTTTTTATTGGTTTATAAATTGTAATCTTGTTTCTAAATTTCTTGTTTCTAAATTTTGTTGTGAATTTACTCTTGAGTTAAGTCCCCCAACAAGTTTGGCGTTGTAAAATACTGGTGACAACGGTGATCTGATGGAGGATATTCCCTTAATAGTTATTCTTTATTCATGTGTTATCTTTAATAGTTTCCATTTTTTTACATTCTACTTTTTTGCTTATTAATGGCAACCAATTTACAAAATACAGTGACAGAAAGGTGTTACAAGTTTTATTTTTTATTTTTTTTTTGTAATCACAATAGTACATTATATTACTTTTGAGGTAAAGTTAAGCTGACCTTTATTAAAATGCCTGCACTTATTTTTGGTGTCATTCAGACCCTGCCCACCAGAAAACCAATGATTATAAATTTGTAATAAAAGTTATTTAATAAAACTTTTGGGGAGCAAAGGAAAAGGAAAGCTTCATGACCTAGAATTACCACTCTAAGGGCTAGATTATGGGTAGAGTGAATCATATTTTTCTATTGGCTGATTTAAGTTTGGATTAGAAAATAAGCCAATAGAAATGCAAAGGCACCTATTTATAAGGGGGGACCTTGCATTCAAGCTTTAGTGTTCTGTGGTGACAGCATGATGAAGATATTGGATGGAAAAGGAGGACAGCCCAAGAGGAGTGACGCCTTAACCCCGCAGCTACACCATAAGGAGCTAAATCCAAATTGGTGAGAAGAAACTTTTTTGTTTAGTGTTGTTTTTTTTGGGGGGTGGGGCTTTTTTTAGGAAAGGTTTTTTTAATTTTCAAAAGAAATAAATCATATTGTTTTATATTAAAAAAAAAAAAAAGTATAGGTCTTTGTTTTCTTTTTTGGCAAAAAAAGCTGTACCACTTTCGCTCTTTTCAGGCTATTTTTTAGAATAGGGTTTTTTTTTTAGCTAGGGTTTTAAGATTAATTTGTTTAGTTTAGGATTTTTTAAAGATTTTTTTATTTTTTATTTAACTGCAAAAGAGCTATGATTACTTCAGTGTCAAATTTTAGAGAATTTTCTTTTATAGGACTCCATGTACTAAGCCGTCAATTCATCCGTCATTGTAGACGCGGATAAACTTGTCGTTACTCGCCACGGGCGAAATGGTGTCCGCTGTCGCTATGTAATAATAATCCCCCCAAAAATAGACACGTCTAGCCCGCTGCGAGCAGTGGCGGAATATTGATAAATTTGACGCCTCGCTCGCCGCGACTATTTTGTGCAGTATGCAGCAAACCAATATAATTTTTGCAACTTTCTCAAGTGCATACTGCATAGTACCACCAGAACGATCAAGATATCGAAACCGCATTTTCAAACCACATGTACATGAGTACCCTCCATCTCCTAATAGAAGATATAAAAATAATTATAAAGATTGACAACAATACAAATTTAAAATATACAGATTACTCTTTAATTACAGTCGACAAATTGGGCGCAATTTATGTACATGGAAATGAGAGACAAATTAGACGCCAGTTATGCATGGAAATGAGAGACAAATTAGACGCCAGTTATCCTTACCTAGAAGCCATCCTTCAGGCATATTTCCGTCCGAAATGAACAATGTAAGTACAAGGCTGATATTACTGCCTTTGATATATGTCTAGACTGGCGTTAAGAGTGACTTTCCTATTGTTTTGTACCTTGCCCGCGAGCGGACAAATAGATTTTTTAGTACATTCATTTTTGGCGAGTTACAGTGAAAAATGGAGAGGTAGCGAGGTTTGGCGGATAAGTACGTTCGCAATTTTAAAGATGCGAATTTGAACATAGTTGACGACTTTGTACATATCAGTTTGCAAGTTTTGACGCGAGATTTGTTGCGGGTAGCTCGCTGACTGCTTAGTACAGGGAGCCCTTAGTATAATTTTTTTTTAATTTGGCAAAAAGATCTGTATCATATTTCCTTTTCAGGGCATTTTTTATTTTAGGGTGTTAAGATTAATTTGTTCAGATTAGGATTTTTTTATTATTATTTAACTGCAAAAGAGCTATGATTACTTCAGGGCAAATTTTAGAGAAGTTTTTTTTTTAAAAGATATTTTTTGGGGGTGGGAATTACTTTGGTTTTAGTATATGTTTGTTTTTTCTGTAAAAAAACAGCTGTGACTACTTTGAACTAGGGCACTGCTCGACAAATGCCCTTTTCAGGGCAACTTTTACACTAGGTTTCAGTTTTACTATAGGTTTTTTGGTGGGGATTTTTTAAGGGGAATTTAGTTTTATGATTGGGCTTGTACTGGTTGTTTTTTTATTTTTGGTAAAAAAAATGTTTGGTAATGATATTCTTTCATATTTTGTAACTTAGTGCAGTGGTTCTCAACCCAAGTGACTTCAAGGCCCAGTAAGGTTTAGCCGGACATGTCCAGGAACCAGTAGTTATATATATATTACCATACACCTAGAAAAAGAGAGAAGGCTGTACCGGTATAAGGTGCAGCCCAAAAGACCAGGGGCGCGGTCCGATATATGGCATAGTTTTCGGCACAAGCAAGGGAACCCGCGCCGCCCGTAGTTTCACCTCGCACATCGGGGTATTACATATACCCCGCCGGCAGTTGCTAAAGTGCCGTGAGTCGGACAAACTAGTGATGTCCAGAAATAAGCGTAAGTACAAATTTCTGGAGTCGCCAGTGACTTACGGCACTTTAGAAACTGCCTGCGCCTATAAAGACATACTAAAATATGAAATCGCCCGTAACTGTCTAACACGCCTCCCAAAAATCATCCCGACACGTATACCCCTATATCTGCAATCCCCCCTCTCACTCCTAATAATAAATGTATTAACCCCTGGATCGACAACCCCCCACAACGCAATAAGCCTAATTATTAACCCCTAAACCACCATAGCCCACACCGCAATAAACCTATCCTAGTATTAACCCCTAAACCGCCGCTCCTGGACCCCGCCGCCACCTACATTATATGTATTAACCACTAAACCGCCGCACCCGGACTCAGCCGCCACCTACATTAAATATATTACCCCCTAAACCTAAGTCTAACCATAACAACCACTAACTTAATTATTATTTAAATAAATCTAAATAATATTAATAGTATTAACTAAATAATTCCTATTTAAAACTAAATACTTACCTATAAAATAAACCCTAAGATAGCTAATAATAATTACATTGTAGCTATTTTAGGATTTATATTTATTTTACAGGTAACTTTGTATTTATTTTAACTAGGTACAATAGCTATTAAATAGTTAATAACTATTTAATAGCTACCTAGTTAAAATAATTACAAAATTACCTGTAAAAATAAATCCTAACTTAAGTTACAAATACACCTAACACTACGCTATCAATAAATTAATTAAATAAATTAACTACAATTATCTAATATAAAATACAATTAAATAAACTAAACTATATTACAAAAACAAACAAACACTAAATTACAAAAAATAAAAAAATATTACAAGAAGTTTAATCTAATTACACCTAATCTAAGCCCCCTAATAAAATAAAAATTTTCCCTACCCTAAACTAAATTACAAATAGCCCTTAAAAGGACCTTTTGCGGAGCATTGCCCCAAAGTAACCAGCTCTTTTAACAGCCCTTTAAAGGGCTTTTTTGCAGGGCATTGCCCCAAAGTAATCAGCTCTTTTACCTGTAAAAAAAAATAAATACAATATCCCCCCCAACATTACAAACCACCACCCACACACCCCTACTCTAAAACCCACCCAATCCCCCCTTAAATAAACCTAACACTACCCCATTGAAGATCACCCTACCTTAAGCATCTTCACCCAGCCGGGCCAAACTCTTAATCCGATCCGGGCACAAGTGGTCCTCCAGCCGGGCAGAAGTCTTCATCTGATCGGGACAGAATAGGTCCTCCATCCAGCAGAAGTCTTCATCCAAGCGGCATCTTCTATCTTCATCCTTCCAGCGATGAGCGGCTCCATCTTGAAGACCTCCGGCGCGGAACATCCATCTCTGCCTACGACTACCCGACGACTACCCGATGAATTACTGGTCCTTTAAATGACGTCATCCAAGATGGCATCCATCAAATTCCGATTGGCTGATAGGATTCTATCAGCCAATCGGAATTAAGGTAGGAAAAATCTGATTAGTTGATTAAATCAGCCAATCGGATTGAACTTCAATCCGATTGGCTGATTGGATCAGCCAATAGTATGCGACATCAATAACTATTTAATAACTACCTAGCTAAAATAAAGACAAATTTACCTGTAAAATAAATCCTAACCTAAGTTACAATTACACCTAACACTACACTATCATTAAATGAATTACCTAAACTACCTACAATTAAATACTATTAAATTAAATAAACTAAAGTACAAAAAATAAAAAATTACAGAAAATAAAAAAAGAAATAACATTTTTTTTAAATTAATTACACCTACTCTAATCCACCTAATAAAATAAAAAAGCCCCCCAAAATAATAAAATTCCCTACCCTATACTAAATTACAAATAGCCCTTAAAAGGGCCTTTTGTGGGGCATTGCCCCAAAGTAATCAGCTCTTTTACCTGTAAAAAAAAAACAATAATACCCCCCCAACATTAAAACCCACCACCCACACACCCAACCCTACTCTAAAACCCACCCAATCCCCCTTAATAAAACCTAACACTACCCTCTTGAAGATCACCCTACCTTGAGCCGTCTTCACCCAGCTGGGCACAAGTGGTCCTCCATAGGGGCAGAAGTCTTCATCCGATCCGGGCAGAAGAGGACCTCCAGACGGGCAGAAGGCTTCATCCAGGCGGCATCTTCTATCTTCATCCATCTGCAGCGGAGCGGGTCCATCTTCAATCCAGCCGACGCAGAGCATCCTCTTCAAACGAAGTCCAAGCGAAGAATGAAGGTTCCTTTAAATGACGTCATCCAAGATGGCGTCCCTTGAATTCCGATTGGCTGATAGGACTCTATCAGACAATCGGAATTAAGGTGGGAAAAATCCTATTGGCTGATGCAATCAGCCAATAGGATTGAGCTCACATTCTATTGGCTGATTGGAACAGCCAATAGAATGCGAGCTCAATCCTATTGGCTGATTGGATGGATGAAGATAGAAGATGCCACCTGGGTGAAGCCTTCTGCCCGTCTGGAGGTCCTTTTCTGCCCGGATCGGATGAATACTTCTGCCCCTCTGGAGGACCACTTGTGCCCGGCTGGGTGAAGACGGCTCAAGGTAGGGTGATCTTCAAAGGTGTAGTGTTAGGTTTTATTAAGGGGGGATTGGGTGGGTTTTAGAGTAGGGTTGGGTGTGTGGGTGGGGGGTTTTAATGTTTGGGTGTATTGTACTTTTTTTTTACAGGTAAAAGAGCTGATTACTTTTGGGCAATGCTTTTTTATTTTATTAGGGGGATTAGAGTAGGTGTAATTAGTTTAAAAAAATTGTAATTTAAAAAAAAATAAAAAATTGTAATTTCTTTTTTTAATTTCTGTAATTTAGTGTTTGTTGTTTTTTTGTACTTTAGTTTATTTACTTTAATTGTATTTAATTGTAGGTAATTTAGGTAATTAATTTAATGATAGTGTAGTGTTAGGTGTAACTGTAACTTAGGTTAGGATTTATTTTACAGGTAAATTTGTACTTATTTTAACTAGGTAGCTGTTAATAACTATTTAATAACTATTGTACCTAGTTAAAATAAATACAAAGTTACCTGTAAAATAAATATAAAGCCTAAGCTAGATACAAATGTAACGTTTAGTTATATTGTAGCTAGCTTAGGGTTTATTTTACAGGTAAGTATTTAGTTTTAAATAGGATTAATTTATTTAATTGTAGTAATTTTATTTCGTTTTATTTAAATTATATTTAAGTTAGGGGTGGTTAGATTTAGGATTAGGTTTAGGGGTTAATAAATTTAATATAGTAGCGGCGACGTCGGGGGTAGCAGATTAGGGGTTAATAAATGTAGATAGGTGTCGGCGATGTTAGGGACGACAGATTAGGGGTTAATAAAATGTAACTAGTGTTTGTGAGGTGGGAGTGTGGCAGTTTAGGGGTTAATATATTTATTACAGTGGCGGCGATGTCCGGTCGGCAGATTAGGGGTTAAAAACTTTATTACAGTGTTTCAGATGTGTGTGGGGGGCTCAGTTTAGGGGTTAATAGGTAGTTTATGGGTGTTAGTGCACTTTTTAGCACTTTAGTTAAGAGTTTTATGTTACGGCTTTAGCCCATAAAACTCTTAACTACTGACTTTTAAATGCATTAGGAGTCTTGACAGGAGAGGGTCTACCGTCACTTTCTCCAAGACTCGTAATACCAGCGTTAGGCAAGTCCCAATGAAAAGATAGGATACACAATTGACGTAAGGGGATTTGCGGTAAGCTTGAGTCGCGGAAGAAAAGTGAGCGGTACACCTGTACTTGCCAGACTCGTAATACCTGCGGGCATTAAAAAGCAGCATTGGGACTTCTCAACGCTGCTTTTTACGGCTAATGCAAGACTCGTAATCTAGCCGAGAATTTACTAAAACAAATGAATTGTCATAACTCACCAAATATGTTCTTAACTCTATATTTTTAAAGGGACAGATAGAGCAGCGATTTTAAAAAACTTTCCAATTTACTTCCATTAAAAAAATGTGCACAGTCCATTCATATTTCCACTTTTTGAGTCACCAGCTCCTACTGAGCATGTGCAAGAATTCATAGAATATACATATATGCATTTGTGATTCGCTGATGACTGTCACATGGTACAGGAGTATAAATAGACATAACTAAAATTTGTCAGAAAAAAATCTACAACTCATTTGAAGTCCAGACTAAGTGCTATTTCATTTTCTTTTTTATGCATTTGTTTATTTTGCAAATGTACTGTGTTTTACTTGTCCTTTAAGTAACATAAGGCTAGATTAGGAGTTTTGCGGTATGGGTGAAAAAGCTGCGTTAAGGCTCATAACACTGCTTTTTCACTACCGCTGGTATTATGAGTCTTGCAGGTTTAGGGGCACCGCACACTTTTTTGGCCGTAACGCAACGTAACTACCGCAGCTTTCAAAAAGTCCTTTTTCAACCATAGCGCAGGTATTACAAGTCTGCCTGGGAGACCAAAAAGTGAGTGGTACACACTATACCGCCAAGATCGATACCGTAAACTGAAAGTCAGTAGTTATGAGTTTTACGCTACAAAGCTGTAACATAAAACTCATAACTAAAGTGCTAAAAAGTAAACTAACACCCATAAACTACATATTAACCCCTAAACCGAGGCCCCGGATCGCAAACACAAAAATAAATGTATTAACCCCTAATTTGCCGCTCCGTACATCGCTGCCACTATAATAAACATATTAAACCCGAAACCGCCGCACTCCTGCATCACAAACACTAGTTAAATATTATTAACCCCTAATCTGCCACCCCTAACATCGCCTCCACCTACCTAACATCGCCATTCTATCAGCCAATTGGAATTAAAGGTGAAAAAATCTTATTGGCTGATCCAATCAGCCAATAGGATTGAGCTTGCATTCTATTGGCTATTGGCTGTGAGCATCAGCCAATAGGATTTTTAAACCTTTAATTCCGATTGGCTGATAGAATTCTATCAGCCAATTGGAATTCAAGGGACACCATCTTGGATGACGTCACTTAAAGGAACCTTCATTCTGCAAGAAGACTGTGATTGAAGAGGATGCTCCGCGCCGGATGCATGAAGATAGAAGATGCCATCTGGATGAAGACTTCTGCGGGCTTAGATGAAGACTTCAGTCACTTGGATGAAGAATTCTGTCGGCTTCGATGAGGACTTCTGCTGCTCCTTGAGGATGGATGTTGGGTCTTCAAAAACTGTAAGTGGATCTTCAGGGGTTAGTGTTAGGTTTCTTTAAGGGTTTATTGGGTGGGTTTTATTTTTAGATTAGGGCTTTTGGGCGGAAAAATAGCTAAATGCCCTTTTTAAGGGCAATGCCCACCCAAATGCCCTTTTTCAGGGCAATGGGGAGCTTAGGTTTTTTTAGTTAGGATTTTATTTGGGGGGTTGGTTGTGTGGGTGGTGGATTTTACTGTTGGGGGGTGTTTGTATTTTTTTTTTTACAGGTAAAAGAGCTGATTTCTTTGGGGCAATGCCCCGCAAAAGGCACTTTTAAGGGCTATCGGTAGTTTAGGCTATGTTTTTTTTTATTTTGGGGGGGCTTTTTTTAATTTTGATAGGGCTATTAGATTAGGTGTAATTATTTTAAATATCTGATAATTTCTTTTTTTATTTTGTGTAATTTAGTGGAGTTTTTTTGTAATTTAGTTAATTGTATTTAATTTAGGTAATTGATTTAATTGTAGTGTAAGGTTAGGTGTTAGTGTAAGACAGGTTAGGTTTTATTTTACAGGTAAATTTGTATTTATTTTAGCTAGGTAGTTAGTAAATAGTTAATAACTATTTACTAATTATTCTACCTAGTTAAAATAAATACAAACTTGCCTGTAAAATAAAAAAAATCCTAAAATAGCTACAATGTAACTATTAGTTATATTGTAGCTAGCTTAGGGTTTATTTTATAGCTAAGTATTTAGTTTTAAATAGGAATTATTTAGGTAATGATAGTAGGTTTTATTTAGATTTATTTTAATTATATTTAAATTAGGGGGTGTTAGGGTTAGGGTTAGACTTAGGTTTAGGGGTTAATAAATTTAGTATAGTGGCGGCGACGTTGGGGGCGGCAGATTAGGGGTTAATAAATGTAGGTAGGTGGTGGCGATGTTAGGGGCAGCAGATTAGGGGTTAATAATATTTAACTAGTGTTTGCCATGCAGGAGTACGGCTGTTTAGGGGTTAATATGTATATTATAGTGGTGGCGACGTTGGGGGCAGCAGATTAGGGGTTAATAAGTGTAGGTAGGTTGCGGCAACATTGGGGGCAGAGATTAGGGGTTAATAAATATAATATAGGTGTCCGCAATGTTGAGGGCAGCAGATTAGGGGTTAATAAGTATTATGTAGGTGTCGGCGATGTTGGGAGCGGCAGATTAGGGGTTAATAAGTATAATGTAGGTGTCAGCAATGTTGGGAGCGGCAGATTAGGGGTTAATAAGTGTAAGATTAGGGGTGTTCATGTTAGGGTGTTAGGTGTAAACATAAATTTTGTTTCCCCATAGGAATCAATGGGGCTGCATTATGGAGCTTTACGCTGCTTTTCTGCAGGTGTTAGACTTTTTTTTCAGCCGGCTCTCCCCATTGATGTCTATGGGGAAATTGTGCACAAGCACGAAAAACCTGCTCACCACAGCTTTTAGCAGCGCTGGTATTGGAGTGCGGTATAGAGCTCCATTTTGCTCTACGCTCACTTCTTGCCTGATAACGCCGGGTTTTTATAAACCTGTAATACCAGCGCTGTAGGGAAGTGAGCGGTGACAATAACGTGCAAGTTAGCACCGCACCACTCATAACGCAAAACTCGTAATCTAGCCGATAATAAGTTAACAAACATTTTTGCATCCAATTACAAACTATATTATTGCTATTGTAACAAAATTGACCAAAACTATATTAAAGGGACATAAAAGTTCAAAAACAAAATGCTCTGATGTATTACAACCATTTATTATTGAATTGTTGCTTGCATACATCTATAACCTAGCTTCTATTGTTCTTGTAAACTGTAGTAATATAAAGCATCTCCATAGATTTTAATGAAAATATGTATTATGTATTTAACTCCAGCAAAGGGGTTCAACGAATAGTTAGCGTTGGCTCCAGTGGAGCAATGCACTACTAGACACATCTACTGAGCCAAAGATAAGAGGCATAAGTATACAGCCACTAATCACCAGCTAGCTTCCAGCATTGCATTGCTGCTACTAAGCCTACCTAGGTACACTTTTCAGTAAAGATTGCAGAGAAAATTAAAGGGACATTCCAGCAATAATTGGAATCCACATGGGTGCATTTCAGTTTTGAATAGTAGCATTTTTGTAATATACATGTGTTAGCAAAAATTCTTCTAATAAAAGCTATAGCTGTTTCAAAAGTGTATTTAAGTACGCACCGTGCACCAGCATTTTAAATACCGAAATTGTTCTGAGAGCATAAATTGCTTGTACTATCTGGTAATGACTCAATTTGTTAGTTACTGACATGATACACACCCACTGGCTCTCTGCAGTATATAAAATGCTGGTGCACTGAGAATATCAAGCTATGCTTCACATGCACATGCAGAGAAAAATGCTAACACTAAAACAGTAATAACTTTTACATGCATATTGTAAATATGTTTACATTCAAAGATGTAATTCATCTATGTGCATTTAAAGCTTGGCTTGAATGTCCCTTTAAAGGAAAGGTCAAGTTACTAAAATCTTTCATGATTCAAATAGGGCATGCCATTTTAAACAACTTTCCAATTTACTTTTATCACCAATTTTGCTTTTTTCTTTTGGTATTCTTAGTTGAAAGCTAAATCTAGGAGGTTCATATGCTAATTTATTAAACCTTGAAGGCCACCTCTAATCTAAATGCATTTTGACAGTTTTTCACCACAACGGGGCATAAGTTCATGTGTCTCATATAAATAACATTGAGCTCATGCACGTGAATTTACCGAGGAGTGAGCACTGATTGGCTAAAATACAAGTCTGTCAAAAGAACTGAAATAAGTGGGCAGTCTGCAGAGGCTTAGATACTGTCAGGGTGCCAAGTATCAGACTGAGACGAGAAGTGCAAAAATAATCACACCTTTATTAATAGCAAAAAATAATAAAAAGTCCACAAGTCAAATGACAAGCCAGGAATCAAAACCAGAGCTGGTAATCAGACGAGCCGAGTCAGTAGCCAAAGCGAGTAGTCACACGTGCCTGAATCAGGAACAAGGAGAACAGCAGAGTCAGGAACAAGCCAGGGATCAGGAACCGGGAGGGATGTCAGACAGCCAGGTAATACACAGGAGCTCTCACAAACAGGTCTGAGCATACTGAACAGAGGCCCTTTAAATAATAAGTGATGACATCACAATTCTGAGACTGCATCCTGTCTCACACGGATGATGTACACCAGTCTGTCCATAAAAGGAAGTGCAGGAAATGAGCAGCATCACACAGTATGCACCAGAGTCAGCAAGAGAGGTGAGTAAAATGGCTGCCAGCAGCAAATGGCAAACAAAACAGGGAAAAAACCCAGACAGTACCCTCCCCTCAATGACCCCTCCCCCACGGGAGGACAAAAGGCTTATTTGGAAATTGGGCATGGAAGGCACGGAGGAGGGCAGGAGCATGAACATCAGAGGAGGGAACCCATGAATGCTCCTCTGGACCGTAGCCCCTCCAGTGAACCAAATACTGTACACGACCCCTGGACATACGAGAGTCAGTAATGCTGCTGACCTCATACTCCTCATGGTTGTCAACAAAGATAGGACAGGGACGAGGCAACACAGTGGTAAACCGATTACAAACCAATGGTTTCAAGAGGGAGACATGAAAAACATTGTTGATGAGCATTGCAGGAGGAAGGTCAAGAGTGTAGGCCACATGATTGACCTTTTGGAGTATTCGAAAAGGACCAACATAACGGGGAGCCAGTTTATTGGAAGGCACACAAAGATTCAAATTGCGGGAGGACAGCCAAACTCTCTCACCAACCTGGTAGGAAGGCGTGGGCAGACGCCTACGATCAGCCTGGAACTTTTGGTGCTGCATAGAACGTTAAAGGCAATCCTGAATCTGCTCCCACGTGGAACGGAGTTGCCGGAGATGCTCCTCCAAAGCCAAAATACCCTGAGACATGAATGAATTGGGCAACATGGATGGTTGAAACCCATAATGAATGGGGATAACTTGGAAGAAGCATTAATAGCACTATTACGAGCAAACTCTGCCCAAGGTAACAGTTCAGATCAATTATTGTGGTGATCTGAGATATAGAAATGGAGGAACTGTTCCAGAGCTTGATTAGACCCTTCCGCAGCCCCATTGGATTGAGGGTGATATGCCGAGCAGAAGGAAAGCTGGATCCCAATTTGAGCACAAAAGGAACGCCAAAATCTGGAGACAAACTGGCTACCCTTGTCCGACACTATATCCTTGGGTAACCCATGTAAACGGAAGACCTCCTGGGAAAAAATTGAAGCAAGCTCCTGAGCGGTAGGCAACTTCTTCAAGGGAATGCAATGTGACATTTTAGAAAAATGGTCAACCACCATAAGGATAACAGTATTGCCATTAGAAACAGGGAGCTCGACAATGAAGTCCAGGGAAAGATATGTCCAAGGACGCTCACCATTAGCAATAAGCTGAAGAAGACCCACAGGAAGACGTAGAGGAGTCTTATTCTGTGCACAAACTGAGCAGGAGGCAACATACGCAGCAACATCAGAATGAAGACCTGGCCACCAGAATTGTCGAGTGACAGACCAAATCATTTGGCTCTTGCCTGGGTGACCTGCAGCTTTAGGATAGTGGTAAGTGTGCAAAAGTTTACTTTGAAGATTCTCAGAAACAAAACACTTACCACTAGGTATCCCAGGAGGTGCATTGGTTTGTGCAGCCAGGATCTCTTCCCCAAAGGGAGAAGTCAAATTAGTACGTATGGTAGCCAAAATATGGTCAGGAGGTATAACTGGAGTAGGAACAGACTCCTCCTTGGACAGAGGGGAAAATTGTCGAGAGAGGGCATCAGCCCTAACATTCTTACTACCAGGCAGGTAGGAGATCACATAATTAAACTGAGACAAAAATAGCACCCATCTGGCCTGTCAGGGCGACAAACATTTTGCTTCAGATAGATAAGTTAAATTCTTGTGGTCAGTAAGAATGAGTACTTGCACGCTAGTACCCTCGAGAAGATGCCTCCATTCCTTGACAGACAAAATTATGGCCAGTAATACCCTGTCACCAATTTCATAATTGCACTCCGCTGGAGACAATTTCTTAGCGAAGAAACCACACGGATGCAAGGAACTGTCAGACATAGGACGTAGAGACAAGAAGGCACCTACTCAAGTCTCAGGCACATCGACCTCAAGAACGAAAGGTAGGACAGGGTTAGAAAGAGCCAGAACTGGAGCGGCAGCAAAGGCAGTCTTAAGACTATCCAAGGCCTTAATGGCAGTAGGTGACCAATGGAGTGGATCATTCTCTTTACGGGTCATGTCTGTGATAGGTTTGACCAAGGAAGAAAGGTTTTTAATAAACTTTCTATAGTAATTGGTGAACCCCAAAAAACGTTGAATAGACCGAAGACCAACTGGGCAAGGCCACTGCAGAACTGCAGATAACTTGTCAGTATCCATGGAGAACCCTGCAACAGAGATAACATAACCTAGGAAGGATACTTCCGTCTGATGGACTCACATTACTTGAGTTTACAAAACAGGCCGTTCTCACGTAGTCTCTGAAGAACCCGTGTAACATCAGAATGATGAGCCTCAAGTGTGGGTGAGTGTATGAGGATGTCGTCCAAGTACACCACAACACACTGTTGCAACATATCTCAAAGGATATCATTAATAAATTCCTGGAAAACAGCAGGAGCATTACATAGGCCAAAGGGCATTACAAGATACTCATAATGCCCGCTCCTGGTGTTAAATGCTGTTTTCCATTTGTGGCCCTCCTTGATCCTAACGAGATTGTACGCTCCTCTCAAATCAAGTTTAGAAAAGACCGTAGCTCCCTTGAGGCTGTCAAAGAGTTCCGTAATGAGCGGAATAGGGTAAACTTTCTTAATGGTAAGATGATTAAGACCACTATAATCAATGCATGGTCTTAACTCGCCACCCTTTTTCTTCACAAAGAAGAAGCCAGCCCCTGCAGGAGAGCAGGATTTGCGGATGATCCCCTGCGCCATTAATGGCCTCAATAGCAAGCGGAATGGACCGAGACAAAACAGGAATGGAGTGCTTTGATACAAAAGCACTGTCAATGAAATAGCCCGCAGCACTGGAGTCAACAAGAGCCTGGGTGACTAAGGAGGGGTCCACACAGGAAAGAACAACCTTTACCAAAGGTTTCTCCTTTAGCAGTTCCGGGGACGAGGATAAACCACCCAAGGTCTGCCCCCAACAGGACCTTAGGTGTGAGCATTTCCCGGCCGTGTAGGACAAGACTTCAAAAGGTGGCCCTGTAACCCACAATAGAGGTAGAGCCCATCCCTCCTCCTAAAGGCCCTCTCCGCCACGGAGAGATGCATGAATCCCAACTGCATCACTCAGCAGTACCTGGTGACTCGGGACCAGGAGGCATGGGTGGAGAGGGAGGAATGGGTGGGAACAAACACGTAGGAGACAATGGAACAGGAGGCTTCCGCAAGCGCTCCTTGAAAGAGGGCTTCTCACTTAGTCTGATGTCAATTAGGATAAAAAAAGACACAAATGCCTCGAGATCTTCTAGTAAATCTCTGGCAGCAACTTCGTCTTTAATCGCATCAGAAAGCCCATGAAAGAATGTGGCAACAAGGGCTTCATTGTTCCAACCTTCCTCTGCGGCAAGCGTACAGAACTCAATGGCATACTGAGCAACAGATCTTGTACCTTGCTGAATGGACATGTTGTTTAGCAGCAGAGAAGGAGTGAGCCGGAACATCAAATACCCTTCGAAAGGAGGCCACAAATTCAGGGTAATTTGAAATCACAGGTTTATTAGTCTCCCACAAAGGATTAGCCCAGGCAAGAGCTGTGTGAGAGAGTAATGAGATGAGAAATCCCACCTTAGCTCTGTCAGAGGGAAATGCCTGAGGTAGCATCTCAAAGTAAATGCCCACCTGGTTCAAAAACACTCTGCACTGATTAGGATCGCCTCCATAACGCTGAGGTAGAGGTGCAAAACCGGACATGCTCCTGGTAGGACTAGATGCAGCAGTAGAAACAGTTGCAGCCATAACTTGCGGGACACTTTGATCCAAATGTGCAGTACGAGTCAGCAGGGTTTGCAGGGCTAGTGCAAATTGATCCAAGCGGGGATCCTGTTCATCCATCCTGGAAATTATGGCAGGTAAAGGTGGATCATTAGCACCATCAGGATTCACGGCCCTTGCGTAATGTCAGGGTGCCAGGAATCAGACTGAGACGAGAAGTGCAAAAATAATCACACCTTTATTAATAGCAAACTATAATAAAAAGTCCACAAGTCAAATAACAAGCCCGGAATCAAAACCAGAGCTGGTAGTCAGACGAGCCGAGTCAGGAGCAAAAGCGAGTAGTGAGACAAGCCGGAATCAGGAACAAGGAGAACAGCAGAGTCAGGAACAAGCCAGGGATCAGGAACCAGGAGGGAAGTCAGACAGCCAGGTAATATACAGGACCTCTCACAAACAGGTCTGAGACAACGCAAGGGCAAAGCATACTGAACAGAGGCCCTTTAAATAATAAGTGATGACATCACAATTCTAAGACTGCATCCTGTCTCACACGGATGATGTACACCAGTCTGTCCACAAAAGGAAGTGCAGGAAATGAGCAGCATCACACATTATGCACCAGAGTCAGCAAGAGAGGTGAGTAAAATGGCTGCCAGCAGCACATGGCAAAGAAAACAGGGAAAAAACCTTGACAGATACAAGGTAATTACAGAGGTAAAACGTGTATTATAATAATTGTGTTGGTAATGCAAAACTGGGGAATGGGTAATTAAGGGATTATCTATCTTTTAAAACAACAAAAAATATGGGGCCCGATCCGATATGCAGCGTCGCCCGCAAAAGCCGGCAATGCCAAATTTTGCATCGGTTTGGTATCACATGTACGGCGTAACCTAGAGGTTACGCGCGTATATTTCTGCCTTCGCCCGTATTATTTTTACCATTAGATTGACATACAAAACAAGCGCAGTTTGGTATCCAATATACAGCGTAAGGACTTAAGCGCACAGATTTCAGAAAATCTACTCCATTCTCATCTCGCCACAAATTGCAGGAGCAGGAGCCCTTGCACTGACTAAAAAACAAACGTAACTACCTGGAAGCCTTAACAAACACATACATTTAAGCAGCATCTCAAGGTTAAAGGGACAGTATACTATGATATTGTTTTTTAAGGTTTATTTGTGTATTTGAAATAGTCAAATAGATTGAGCTTGTAGGTACTTTATCACATTGTGGACATATACTTGCTTATTTACTTTCAATTGGATTACCTTCATCTCTTTAGAACCCACTGAAGTGTAATTTATTCTAATGCTAACACAGCTTGGCACTGATGCCAAAATATATAAAGGGACAGTCAACTCCAAAGAAAACCTTCTTCTTTTAAATAGGGCATGTTATTTCAAACTACTTTCAGATTTAATTTGAACACTTGCTTTGTTTTCTTGGTATTCTTAGTTGAAAGCAAAACCCAGGATGGCTCATATGATCATTTCTAACACCTTCTTGAAGGCTGCCTCTTTGCAATTGTGTTAAACCAATCACACACACCACAACCTCTCACCTGCAGACTTAAAACACCTGATAATGCTCACCCTATCAGTAACATCACTACTATATATACCAATGGGTTAATTTATATTGGATGTGAGATACATTGATTTACATCTTACAAGTGAATATTACTATATGTACCCTTCAGAAACAACTATTGTGGATGGGAGTTATAGTACAAGAATATGTTAGAAACAGGATAATATTACCTTTTTGGGCCATTTCCACACAGGCCTTATTATATGTTTTAACAATATTAGTGTACTAAAACACCCCTCACATGGATGTGGATGACAATTATATGGTAAATAACAGAGGACAAGATTTATGGTGAATTATAAGAATATTTTTTATTTTTTTTTGGCTTCTTGGATGAGGGGGCAGAGGTGACTGGAGTGGATTTCCTGGTTCTCCTGGTTTGGGAAGCTTCAGATGATTCTGCTGGAGTGCTGGCCACAGATGAAAGGCTGGGAGCAGTGTCCTGTTGGTGTGTGAAGTGCTCAACCAACACACCCAAGAGTTGGTTTTGTTCACGTCATCTATTGTCCATCTGCATATCAGACTGGATTCTCATCATCTGAGACTGATTTTGGACAATTCCATTTAATGAGGCTGCAATGTCCCTCTGCAGCTCGATGCTACACTTGAGTAGCCTCTCTTGGCTCCTATGAAACCTCTGTTGGCCTCTTTGAATGTTTTGTAGCTTGTTATCAGCCTCCTCTGGAGTGAAATGTATTCCCCTCCAAGGGGAGAATACAGTGGATCTACAGGCTCTTGAGCAGCAGTGATTTTAGGTGCAGGTTCTGCTCTATCTGCTGGTGCCTCATGGATAACTTCAGCTGCTGGTGCTTTTTGGATAACTTCAGCTGCTGGTGCTTCTTGGATAACTTCAGCTGCTGGTGCTTCATAGATAACTTCAGCTGCTGGTGCTTCAGGGACAACCTCAGCTATATGCTCATCTGAGAATGGTGGAGCTCTCCCAAGGGAAGCGGATGGTGGAGGTCTCCCAAGGGAAGCGGATGGTGGAGGTCTCCCAAGGGAAGCGGATGGTGGAGGTCTCAGGCTGGATTGGTAGTCCCATTGACAACTAGTGTGTGACCACTCAGCCTGTCCACTTTGCATACCTTGCGACATCCCCTGTGTGGAAAATCCATGACTGGCTTGATATTGTGTTGGGGGGGTAAAGACATTGACTCTTCATGGCTGACTTGGCTCCCCCTCAAATCCAAAAGGATATTCCCCAGGCCAGGTATCTTGCCATGGGACATATACCAATGGTGGTGGCATCACTTCTGGGTCCTCAATGGAGGCAATCCAACCCTGCTGAGTCCTGGGAGCATAATGTCCATGTTGCTGCCTGAAGACTGGTGGTGGAGGTGGCTGCATGGCTGTGACTGGTGGTGGACGTGGCTGCATGGCAGTGACTGGTGGTGGTGGTGGAGGTGGCGGCATGCCCGTTTGCAGCCTGGTGACAGGAGGTTCTGAGGAGGAGTCAAATGATGATAGGGATTAGTACAGTCATATATATGTCCATGTGGGCATACAATATACATTGATACATGCTAGAGACAATACTCATTCTCATGTCAAACTCTATAACATGCATGTGCACAATGTGATTTGTGATATGAGGGATTTTAATCTGCACAGTATACAGGTATGTGTTTCATACAAGAGTTATGTGTACATGTCAGTGATGGAGAAAATGTATTCTTTAAGTGACACTATGGTCACACAATTTACTTTAGCCTGATGTAGGCACAGAACCTGCTTTCTGAGCTAAAAGTATTGTGATGGCTATAGTATCCATTTACTGAAAACTCTACATGTGGCTTGTGGCCTGTGTTACTCTGAGACATGTTAGTATTGCACTATTCCACCTCATATCATGAACTGCAATATGTTAAGTAGCATTAATGTGAAATATAATTGTAGATGTTTTTATTAGTAGGCCAAATACTATGCTCCTCATTGTGTACATGAATGTGTGACATTAAAGGATGTTATATCTCAAATACATATCATACTGGTGTGTGGGATGTTACTCACCAGCATGAGGTGCTGTGGTTGCAACCCCTGAGTCACAAGCCCCTGGAAGTCCACGGACTGCTGTGATACTCAGGGAGTTGCGTATCATCTGCTGCCATACATTGTATTCTGCTTCCAAGGGTGGACCACCGCCTGTTCCCCTCTGGTGCATGGCTTGCTCGCCCATCTTCTCTTTCACCCGCCTATTGCAATCGTTCCACTTTTTTTGAGTCCCTTGACAGTCCTCCTCTGTGGGGCCTTACGCCTTCGGGCAACGCCTCTGCCCTTCTCCTGGCCAAAGAGGGCACTGTGGTTGTCCATGATGGCCTGGACTAGCGCAACATTCTCATCAAATGAGAAATTTGGGCATCTCATGCACTCCTCCTCTGTGGCCACCTGGCTTCCTCCCTGGGATGTCTCTGGTGTGGGTTCCTCCCTATCCTCTCCCTCCTCCCCCCTTCTGTCCCCATGTGCACCCTCTGTCCCTCTTCTAAGTGTGCCTGGTCTCTGGGCATCTCCCCTCCCATCATCCCTTCTAACTCTCCCTCTCCCCACTCAACTAACTCCTTGACGGGGACCCCACTGCTCCTCCTGTCCGCTAGAATACACCTCTCGCTGCAACTCCGCTCCCCTCCTCCCCTCCGCTCTACCTCTCCCTGACATCCTCAAACTACACACACTCACACACTCACTCCCAGTTCAATCACACACAATCACAACCAAACACTCAGCCTATCACACTGCAAAATTGAAATAAAATGTGTGAGGTGTTAGAAAAAAAAGTGTTGTGTATCTTGTATATGTATGTATGCAATATGTGTGCAATATGTGAAAATAAGTCTAAGTAAATGTACAAGCTTACCCAAACAACAATCCGATTTAACTAACTATTATGCTGCAGCTCTCTCACTACTCTTACTAATCCTAAACTCACTGTAGTGTGCTGTAGCTCAACAAACCATCCAAACACACTAAAGAAAATGGCGGCTGCACATGGGTTTTTATATGACTTTTGAATAGCGTAATTACGTGGCGCAGTTTTAGATGGAGTATTGGGTAATTTTTACGAGTCTTAGCCAAATTTGCATAAAACTACACTTTATTGAGACTTTACGTGAACAAAAGACTGGCGTAAGTATTTGCAACGACTAAAATGTGTATTTGCGCACTTTTCGGAACAACACCAGTTTGTCCTAATTACACTACTTTAGCATCTGACGGCGCCGTTTATTGGATAGCCCGATGTGCGAGGTGAAATTACGGGCGGCGCGGGTTCCCTCGCTTGCGCCGAAAACTACGCCTTATATCGGATCGCGCCCATGGTGTTGACTGTCCGTTTAAAGGGACACTGAATCTAATTTTTTTCTTTCATGATTCCGATAGAGCATGCAATTTTAATCAACCTTCTAATTTACTCCTAATATCTAGTTTTCTTCATTCTCTTGGTATCCTTATTTGAAAAGCAAGAATGTAAGTTTAGATGCCGGCCCATTTTTGGTAAACAACCTGGATTGTTCTTGCTGATTGGGGGATAAATTCACCCACCAATAAACAAGTGCTGTCCAGGGTGCTGAACTAAATTTTGGCTGGCTCCTTAGCTTAGATGCCTTCTTTTTCAAATAAAGATAGCAAGAGAACAAAGAAAAAATTATAATAGGAGTAAATTAGAAAGTTGCTTACAATTGCATGCTCTGTCTGAATCACAAAAGAAAAAACTTGGGTTCAGTATCCCTATGAGTAAATTTGATAGCACAAATAATATGAAAAGTCTAAAAAAAAAATTGCACATTCCGTCTGAGCTATGAAAGTTTAATTTTGACTGTCATGTCTATAGTTTTCATTTTTTCACAAAATATTTTCTTAAATCTGCTTTCAAAATGTTGTTATTGTTGTGCTTGTTAGGGTATATTGATGACAGGAAAAAGACATGTGTCTATACAATAGGTCAGTCTCTGACCTATTGAGTTAAACTTTATCTCTCTCATTTGCCAGATATAAAATAACAGCCAGCATGCAATAGTCAAACAAAAACAAGAAATAGATACCATTTAACTGTTGCAAAATGTCAAATTTCAAAATAATCCATTAAATAAAAAAAAATTAAAAGACACAGCACATACAGAATGAGAACATAAAAGGTGAATCTTGAGATAGCTAATATAAATTAGGTTTTTGATAAACACAAAACAAATTATTATTAAAAAAAACATGATTATATTTAACATGCATATTATTTAAAAAACTTTAACATTTGTGAATGTTAAAGTAAAATTGCCCTTTAAAGAATGGTTTTCTTTATATCTATGAGGTTGTTTACTTGAATGGATTGCATTAATTTGTTGGTGATATTGATTGGACAAAAACAAACATATGTAGAATGAATTGTAGCTCTGCATCAAATTACTTTTAATTTAACTCAAACATTGCATTATCCAGCATTGTACTCAGCATAACAAGCTGTAAAAGTTGATGTCTAATCCATTTTGCTGAGTGATTGTTTTTAAAGAGCTGTTGCGAATAGTATTTCACTTCTGTGAATTCTGTACATAATGTCATTTATATGCACTTCAAAAAGAATTACATATAGTAAATTATTATTGTACCCTAACGATACAACACTTAAGCATTCAAATAAAGCCATACTCCAACATCTATTAAAGGCACACAGAACTAAAAACTTTTCATGTATATGGAAAATCAATCAGCATGTAAATATGTTTAAGGTATAGTAAACTCAAAATTAAGCATCCATGATTCTGACAGAGCATGCAATTTTAACCAACTCACCAATTTACGTTTATTATCAAATTTGATTTGTTCTCTTGGTATCCCTGGGAACTAGATGCTGACAGAAAGCATATATGCCTCTTCTCATTGGATCAACAGATGTGCTCAGATAGGTCCTACAAGTGCATTGGTGTTCCTTAAACAAAATATACCAAGAGAATAAAGGGAATTTGATAATTGAAGTAAATTGGAAAGCTATTTAATATGGTATGCTCTATCTGAACCATGATATACATAATTTTGAGTTCATACCCTTTAAAGGGACATTCAACTGTTGGACACAGCTACAATAGCATGGTTACTACTTACAATGATATTTTTCCACCCATACTTGCTGTTCTCTTCAAAGCCATTCTCTTATTTTAACCCATTACAGGTGATGGATAGTGAAGCTCTGCCACATCCTACTGGGCATGGTCAACTTGGAGCACAAGTTTTCTTGCAGTCTGGGATATAAATAAATATAAAAAAAAAAAAACTGAAAAAAGATTGAAGTACTCCAATAAACTTGTAGCAAACAGACATAGGCAACATTTCTGGCAGAGCCCTTTCTTAGATCAAGTAATTAAACCAGTGTAGATTACTGAAATATATACAATTAGTACTACCTAATACAGGTGTATGGTATCTATTGTTTATAATTTAAAGAGAAAATGCTATTCATTCAAAAACATTGATTAATGGTATAAAGTGCATCTTGTTACTGCTGTAATGTATATATCATACCTACTTTTGAATTTAAGAAAAAGTTAATTTTATATATATATATATATATATATATATATATATATATATATATATATATATATATTCACACACACATATACAGTACTGTGCAAGTCTTAAGACACCATTAGATTTGTTGTTTTAGTAATGGTATAATGACCATATATAATTTTTTTTCAGTCTCTTTATTAGAATATAACCAGAAAATACAGGATATTTGTATGCAGTATTAAAAAACAGAAACAAAATCAGAATAACAGCTTCTATAGGCACGTATTTAGTGTTACCTCCCCCTACTTACTTGAGCAATAGCAGGAATCTGGCTCACATAAACCTTAATGGAATGGAACCCTAATTAAAGCAATTGCTAACACCTGTATTAGTCCTACTATTTCATGTCAAAATAACTGCTGTGAAAAGGTTCTATTATACCAGGTTAGTGCAAGATATGCCTGAGCATTACATAAACATGTAGAATGAGTTTAATCCATTGGAAGCCTGCTAATAAGACCAACTTTCAATAAAATAATTCCATTGTTTGTATGCCTGATGAAAAGACCGGTGTAGGTCTAGAAACGCGTAGCAGTTTGTATGGAATAAAATTCATTTATTTTATATACGGAAGTTGTCCTTTGTTCTCTTTTGAGCCTTCCTGGTTAAGGTGTCAAAGTGTGCGATCCACTGCAGTGCTTCCTCCCTGACAAAGGTTCGAAATTGTCTGATCCATCACAGTGTCTGACTCGTTAGCTGCAGCCGCACAGACGCACATCAATCAAGTGAACGCTGAGTACCAGCTGTGTATAACCTGCCGGAGGCCACCCAGTGTGCTAACCACTGAAAGTGTTAGCCTGTTTATCAGCACCGGTTACAATACGGTGCATCGTTCTCCGGTAAGCGACGATAATAAATACCATTTTGAACTTTGATCCAACAATATTACCCTATGTGGCGCCCTCTTTTTTATTCCTAATCCATTGGAAGCCTGCTAATAAGACCAACTTTCAATAAAATAAT
This sequence comes from Bombina bombina, assembly GCF_027579735.1. Taxonomy (NCBI): domain Eukaryota; kingdom Metazoa; phylum Chordata; class Amphibia; order Anura; family Bombinatoridae; genus Bombina; species Bombina bombina. The sequence continues at coordinate 1,092,325,433 of NC_069503.1, forward strand.
TCCATTCAAAATGCCAAAGATCACAGCAATTTATAGACATAAAATTATACTTTGGCATCAGCAAGGCCACCCTCAAAGGGAAATCAGCAAACAAACTAGATACTCAATATGTGGTATTCAAACTGTTATAAAGAAATGTGAATAATCAGGAGAGGTCAAGGACTAAAGAAGGACTAGAAGGCAAAAAACTTTCAAAATATGATGACAAGTTTCTCAGAGTTCTTTCTTTGAGAGACCGGAAGAAGTCCAGCAAGGACCTGGCTAAGCATCTGGCAGATTCATCGGGGACCCATGTGGAAGGGTAGTAGTCAAGAAACAAGGAAGGGGAACAAGGTGAAAAGGCTAAGATATGCTAAAGATCACACAGATTGGAATGAAGATAAGTGGGAAAGACTATTATGGAGTGAAAAATCCAAGTTTGACATTTTTCAGTTCAATTGTTGACAAAATGTGAGAAGAAATGTTGGTGACAGATTAAATTTTATATATATATATATATATATATATATATATATATATATATATATATATATATATATATATATATATATATATATATATATATATATAAAAAAATATACAAATACAAAGGTATCGGCGCACATCCATTTTCAAAAGCACAACATATTTTTTGAACTGCTGCAAAAAATGCCTGCAAACAACATCAAGAGACAACTATTCTTTTTAAATAAAATTGGGATCTTAGTCACACAATATGGCCATATTTTGCTTAGCCAGTCACCACTTACAAGGTGCCCCAATATAGACTGGTCCTAACACTACAGTCCTTTAGCCACAGAAGGCTGAATCATTCCTGCTTTTACTCTTTATAATAAAATGAGACTCCCTAGCTTAATATTCACAACTCCATTACACTGTCATGAGCATACCTGAGCTTGGGTGGGGTGCTTAAACCAATGGGAGATGGTTAGTCTCCCTGATTATTTTTAAATACAGATACACATTTATTTATTTTTTAGCACACCTTACAAAAAGTCTATATACACATCTTTAGGAGTGCTGCCAATATGACCCAGTAATTACACAAACAAAAACATATAGGCGAACATCCATTTTCAAAAGCACAACATATTTTTTGAACTGCTGCAAAAAAATGCCTGCAAACAACAGCAAGAGACAACTATTCTATTTCAATAAAATTGGGATCTTAGTCACACAATATGGCCATATTTTGCTTAGAAAGTCACCACTTACAAGGTGCCCCAATATAGACTGGTTCTAACACTACAGTACTTTTGCCACAGAGGGCTGAATCATTCCTGCTTTTACTATTTATAATAGAATGAGACTCCCTAGCTTAATATTCACAACTCCATTACACTGTCATTTCCACACCCCTCCCTCCCCCTCCCTGATTATTTTTAAATACAGATACAAAATTTGTTTTTGTTTTTAGCACACGTTACAAAAAGTTTATATACACATCTTTGGGAGTGCTGCCAATATGACCCAGTAATTACACAAACAAAAAGGTATCGGCACACATCAATTTTCAAAAGCACAACATATTTTTTGAACTGCTGCAAAAAAATGCCTGCAAACAACATCAAGAGAGAACAATTCTTTTTAAATAAAATTGGGATCTTAGTCACACAATATAGCCATATTTTGCTTAGCCAGTCACCACTTACAAGTTGCCCCAATATAGACTGGTCCTAACACTACAGTCCTTTTGCCACAGAGGGCTGAATCATTCCTGCTTTTACTCTTCATAATAGAATGAGACTCCCTATCTTAATATAACCATTGGTTATTTACTAAAGGTGGACATCCTTTAAGGTGGACTAGATGAATCATTCTTATATTTACATACAAAGCTATTTTCATACAAAGTTTTTCAATTTGATTTACATATAAAATAATACAATCTATTTAGAGTGTGCTATAGATACAGAGAATGGGTAAGTTGTTGATTGATTAAATTTAACATCAATGAATATTTATATAACTACATAACCCATAATCTGGATTATAGTTTACCTAATTTGTTAGAAGTGGGTAATGCAGGGTATACATGAACAGATATAAAAAACTTCATAATATACTATATACAGAATATAGTATCTAAAAATGTACATACATAGTACATGAGATTATAATATAATATATGGTATCTAGAGAATCTTATGTCTAGAAATTAAGTAAACAATTATACACCAAAATGGTGTTGAATCGTTATTGACCTATATAACTATATTCTATCCATAGACATTATATAGATAAACTGTGAGTACAATGTTAATTCTGCTCCTATAGATATAGACAAAAAGTAGTAAGATTCATACAATTTATAAAATTCTCATCTCTAATAGAAACCCTATATAGCTACATTTTAGAACTTAATCTGAAAACATGAATTAGTCTAAGATAAAAGGGTTCAGATCTATTTCTGAGTTTAGACCTTGTGGGTCTAGTGTCTGTAACTCACAAATTAATTCTGCTTCTTTCCTTAATAATAAACGGTCAAAATCTCCTCCTCGCCAAGGTTTTTTAATTTTACATATGCCCCAGTATTTCAAATCTTTGACATTATTCTGGTGTTTAGTCCTAAAGTGTTAATAGAGGAGGGTTTCTTGATCCCCTTTTTTAATTAGATAAAGGTGCTCTCGTATCCTAGTATGCAGGGTTCTACGGGTCTCTCCTAAATACTGTTTCCCGCATGAACATTGGATTAGATATATTATCCCCTTGTCACTACATCTAATTGTTTCCTTAATCTTGTATTCTTTGCCTGTATTTGTGGAGGAATACCCTCTACATTTAGTGCTGTGTTGGCAAGCTTTGCAGCTATAACAAGGGAAATAGCCACATAATTTATTCCCTAAGAGGTTCCTATCATGTAATTTTTGTTGTTGTATTTTTTTCTGGAAGTCACTAGGTGCAAGAATACTTTTTATATTTGCAGCTTTCCTGTAAATGATAATTGGGTTTTCTGATATTAGATCTCCAATAATTGGATCTGATTTAATAAGGTACCAATGCTTATTAAGTATTTTCACTAGTTGTTTATGGTGACAATTATAATTTGTGACAAATGGTACTTTCAGCACATCTATGGTACCAGTTTCTGTTTTCGGTCGCTTCACAAGAGCATCTTTTCTATCTATGTTTCTAACTGTGGAGATAGTTGTTTTAAGAACATCTGGATTATACCCTTTTTGTAAGAACCTATTTTCTAAGATCTCTACTTGGGAGTCATAATCTGATAGTTTCGAACAGTTACGCCTTATTCTAAGGAATTGTCCTTTGGGAATGTTGTCTATCCAATGTTTCAAATGACAACTATGTGCTGGAATATAATTATTAGCGTCTACTGTTTTGAAATGATTCTTGGTACTCATTTCTCCCTGGTCTATGAAAATGTCTAAATGTATCTGAATTTCAAATTTAAATCATTGCAATTCATGTCTTCAAAAAATGTTACCAAACTATCTTCACTGCCTCACCACACAATTAAAATATCATCGATATAGCGTTTGAGCAGCACACGTTTTGCACCCAGTCTATGCTCCAGGATAAAATGATGTTCCCATTTACCCATAAACAGGTTAGCATAGCTAGGTGCAAACCTCATGCCCATTGCGGTTCCTTGAACCTGTAAATATACTGTAGGTTATCATTAAATGCAAATGCATTGTTGGTAAGAATAAATCTAATGCACTCTAAAACGAACTTATTGTGCTTATATTGGGTCATTTTCCTACAACTGCATTGATACCTTTATCATGTTTAATGCTCATATAGAGAGAGCTGACATCGCTTGTGGCTAATATGTAATAATCTTGCCATTCAAAATTTTGAAATATATTTAAAACTTCTGTGGTGTCTTTAAAATAGGAAGGCAACTTTTGTACATACAGGGAGTGCAGAATTATTAGGCAAGTTGTATTTTTGAGGATTAATTTTATTATTGAACAACAACCATGTTCTCAATGAACCCAAAAAACTCATTAATATCAAAGCTGAATAGTTTTGGAAGTAGTTTTTAGTTTGTTTTTAGTTATAGCTATTTTAGGGGGATATCTGTGTGTGCAGGTGACTATTACTGTGCATAATTATTAGGCAACTTAACAAAAAACAAATATATACCCATTTCAATTATTTATTTTTACCAGTGAAACCAATATAACATCTCAACATTCACAAATATACATTTCTGACATTCAAAAACAAAACAAAAACAAATCAGTGACCACTATAGCCACCTTTCTTTGCAAGGACACTCAAAAGCCTGCCATCCATGGATTCTGTCAGTGTTTTGATCTGTTCACCATCAACATTGCGTGCAGCAGCAACCACAGCCTTCCAGACACTGTTCAGAGAGGTGTACTGTTTTCCATCCTTGTAAATCTCACATTTGATGATGGACCACAGGTTCTCAATGGGGTTCAGATCAGGTGAACAAGGAGGCCATGTCATTAGATTTTCTTCTTTTATACCCTTTCTTGCCAGCCACGCTGTGGAGTACTTGGACGCGTGTGATGGAGCATTGTCCTGCATGAAAATCATGTTTTTCTTGAAGGATGCAGACTTCTTCCTGTACCACTGCTTGAAGAAGGTGTCTTCCAGAAACTGGCAGTAGGACTGGGAGTTGAGCTTGACTCCATCCTCAACCCGAAAAGGCCCCACAAGCTCATCTTTGATGATACCAGCCCAAACCAGTACTCCACCTCCACCTTGCTGGCGTCTGAGTCGGACTGGAGCTCTCTGCCCTTTACCAATCCAGCCACGGGCCCATCCATCTGGCCCATCAAGACTCACTCTCATTTCATCAGTCCATAAAACCTTAGAAAAATCAGTCTTGAGATATTTCTTGGCCCACTCTTGACGTTTCAGCTTGTGTGTCTTGTTCAGTGGTGGTCGTCTTTCAGCCTTTCTTACCTTGGCCATGTCTCTGAGTATTGCACACCTTGTGCTTTTAGGCACTCCAGTGATGTTGCAGCTCTGAAATATGGCCAAACTGGTGGCAAGTGGCATCTTGGCAGCTGCACGCTTGACTTTTCTCAGTTCATGGGCAGTTATTTTGCGCCTTGGTTTTTCCACAAGCTTCTTGCGACCCTGTTGACTATTTTGAATGAAACGCTTGATTGTTCGATGATCACGCTTCAGAAGCTTTGCAATTTTAAGAGTGCTGCATCCCTCTGCAAGATATCTCACTATTTTTGACTTTTCTGAGCCTGTCAAGTCCTTCTTTTGACCCATTTTGCCAAAGGAAAGGAAGTTGCCTAATAATTATGCACACCTGATATAGGGTGTTGATATCATTAGACCACACCCCTTCTCATTACAGAGATGCACATCACCTAATATGCTTAATTGGTAGTAGGCTTTCGAGCCTATACAGCTTGGAGTAAGACAACATGCATAAAGAGGATGATGTGGTCAAAATACTCATTTGCCTAATAATTCTGCACTCCCTGTAAATCTGCAGTTGTGTATCTATATATTGAAAAAGGTTAGAGCATACAGAGGATATCCCTGATATTATTGGGCGTCCTGGTGGATCTATAAAACTTTTATGGATTTTCGGTAAGAAATAAAACATTGCCATTTTGGGAAATTTTTGGTATATAAAATTATATTATTTTGTGTTGATCTCTCATATTTAGCTCTCTTCAAAATGGTATATAACTTTGTATTCATATTTTTTATAGGGTTTAGTTTAAATTTCTTATATGTGTCTATATCATTTAAGAGGTGGTTGGCTTCTGATATATATTTCACTGTATCCATAATAACTATCCCACCGCCCTTGTCGGCTGGTTTGATAGTTATATCCTTATCTTTTTTAAGATTGACTAGAATATCTCTTTCTTTTTTGGTCATATTATGTTTAATCTTTTTGTTATCTTCAGTCTTGATTCTAGCCACCTCTGATGACACTAGTTTTTCAAAGACTTCATTATTACTCCCCTTATAGTATACCGGGTAAAATTTGGACTTTGGTTTGAGATTGGTATACGTAATTTCATTTTGGATGTCCCTTGTCATATTGACTTGTTTTTCTAATGGATTTTTAATAAAATGCCTCTTCAAAGTTCATTGTCTAACAAATTGTTTAATATGAATATGGGTTTAGAATTTATTTAATTTTGTAGTTGGTCAGACCCAACTTTAAAACTTTATTTCGTCTTCTGAAGTGTTTTCTGACTGAGATTAAATATACCTGTATTTTCTATTTCCACTTCTTTTTGGATTGTACATTTTTCTCTCCTTCCACTTCCTCTGACTCCTCTAGGCTTCTTTTTGTTCGTACTTTTCTTTGGTCTAATGGTGTTCCTACCCCTAAAAAATCCCATGATGTGCTTGGTCTAATTGTATCAATAGCAATCTATGCTGCATCAGTCATGTCATTATGTGTTTCTATCGGATTGAATCTATTCCTTAAGGGGATAGTCCATTCTTTCTTTTTCAAGTGTCTTTGTCTATTCTCATTATAATGATTGTGATTATATTTATCGTGATCCCTATTGTGATGGTTATAATTACAGTGATCCCTATTGTAATAGTCTCCATAGTGATATTCATATTCATCATGATTAAGTCTACTAAAATAGTGTCTATTATCATTTCTACTTTCATTTCAATAGTTGTTACTATAGTATTCCTCATTGTAATCCTTGTTTTCCTGCCACTCATTTTCACTCATATTTTCATGTGAGTATCGTGTCTGTTCAGGTATGGAGGGATAGTCGTTTTTTCTTTGTGCCCATTCTAATGGCTAGATTACGAGTTTTGCGTTAGAGGCTATGTGGTGCTAGCAAGCAGTTTTCTCTCACCGCTCACTTACCTGCAGCGCTGGTATTACAGGTTTTTACAAACCCGGCGTTAATAGCAAGAAGTGAGAGTTGACCAAATTTTGCTCCATACCGCACTCCAATACCAGCGCTGCTTAAGTCAGCGGTGAGCTGGTCGTACGTGCTCATGCATGATTTCCTCATAGGAATCAACGGGGAGAGCCGGCTGAGAAAAAGTCTAACACCTACCAAAAAGCTGTGTAAAACGCAGCCCCATTGATTCCTATGGGGAATTTTTTTTATGTCTACTCCTAACACCCTAACATGAACCCCAAGTCTAAACACCCCTAATCTTACACTTATTAACCCTAATCTGCCACCCCCGACATTGCCGACAACTGAATTATATTTATTAATGCCTAATCTGCCGTTCCGGACACCACCGCCACCTCTATTATACTTATGAACCCCTAATCTGCTGTCCCCAACATCGCCGACACCTACATTATTTTTATTAACCCCTAATCTGCCAACCCCAATGTCGCCGCAACCTACCTACACTTATTAACCCCCCTAATCTGCTGCCCCCAACGTCGCCACCACTATAATAAACATGTTAACCCCTAAACCGCTGTACTCTTGCCTCGCAAACATTAGTTAAATATTATTAACCCCTAATCTGCTGTCCCTAACATCGCCGCCACCTACCTACATTTATTAACCCCTAATCTGCCGCCCCAACATCACCACCACTATACTAAATGTATTAACCCCTAAACCTAAGTCTAACCCTAACACCCCCTAACTTAAATATAATTAAATTAAATCTAACTAAAAATCCCTATCATTAACTAAATTATTCCTATTTAAAACTAAATACTTACCAATAAAATAAACCATAAGCTAGCTATAATATAACTAATAGTTTATTTTTATTTTGCAGGCAAGTTTCTATTTATTTTACCTAGTTAGAATAGTTATTAAATAGTTATTAACTATTTAATAACTACCTAGCTAAATAAATACAAAGTACCTGTAAAATAAAACCTAACCTAAGTTACAATAACACCTAACACTACACTATAATTAACTAAATTAACTAAATTAACAACAATTAAATAAATTAAATTTAATTAAATTACCTAAAGTACAAAAAAAAAAAAAAACGAAATTACAGAAAATAATAAACAAATTAAAAAATATTTAAACTAATCTAATAGCCCTAACAAAATAAAAAAGCCCCCCAAAATTAAAAAAAACCCTAGCCTAAACTAAACTACCAATAGCCCTTAAAAGGGCATTTTGCGGGGCATTGCCCCAAAGTAATCAGCTCTGTAATCAGCTCTTTTACCTGTAAAAAAAATACAAACAACCCCCAACAGTAAAACCCACCACCCACACAACCAACCCCCCAAATAAAATACTATCTAAAAAAAACTAAGCTCCCCATTGCCTTGAAAAGGGCATTTGTATAGGCATTGCCCTTAAAAGGACAGTTAGCTCTTTTACGGCCCAAACCCTAACCTAAAAATAAAACCCACCCAATACACCCTTAAAAATCCTAACACTAACCCCATGAAGATCGACTTACAGTTCTGAAGACCGGACATTCATCCTCAAGGAAGTGGCAGAAGTCTTCATCCAACCGGGCCAAATTCCTCAACGAAGCTGGGAGAAGTCTTCATCCAAGCCGGATGAAGTGGTCCTCCAGACGGGCAGAAGTCTTCATCCAGATGCCATCTTCTATCTTCATCCATCCGACGCAGAGCGGGCCCATCTTCAAGACATCCAACGTGGAGCATCCTCTTCAAGCGAAGTCTTCTTACTGAATGAAGGTTCCTTTAAGTGACGTCATCCCAGATGGTGTCCCTTAGATTCCGATTGGCTGATAGAATTCTATCAGCCAATCGGAATTAAGGTTGAAAAAATCCTATTGGCTGATGCGATCAGCCAATAGGATTGAGCTCGCATTCTATTGGCTGTTCCAATCAGCCAATAGAATACAAACTCAATCATATTGGCTGATTGGATCAGCCAATAGGATTGAACTTCAATCCTATTGGCTGATTGCATCAGCCAATAGGATTTTTTCTACCTTAATTCCGATTGGCTGATAGAATTCTATCAGCCAATCAGAATCTAAGGGACGCCATCTTGGATGGCATCACTTAAAGGAACCTTCATTCATCAGGTAGTCGTCGGAAGAAGAGAATGCTCCGTGTCGGATGTCTTGAAGATGGAGCCGCTCCGCGTCGGATGCATGAAGATAGAAGAAGCCGTCTGGATGAAGACTTCTGCCCACCTGGAGGACCAGTTTGCCCAGCTTGGATGAAGACTTCTCCCGGCTTTGTTGAGGACTTCGGCCCGGTTGGATGAAGACTTCTGCCACTTCCTTGAGGATGGATGTCTGGTCTTCAGAACTGTAAATCGACATTCAGGGGGTTAGTGTTAGGTTTTTTTAAGGGTGTATTGGGTGGGTTTTATTTTTTAGATTAGGGTTTGGGCCGCAAAAGAACTAACTGCCCTTTTAAGGGCAATGCCCATCCAAATGCCCTTTTCAGGGCAATGGGGAGCTTAGTTTTTTTAGATAGTATTTTATTTGGGGGGGTTGTTTGTGTGGGTGTTGGGTTTTACTGTTGGGGTTTTTTTGACAGGTAAAAGAGCTGATTACTTTTGGGCAATGCCATGCAAAAGGCCCTTTTAAGGGCTATTGATAGTTTAGTTTAGGCTAGGGGTTTTTTATTTTGGGGGGTGGCTTTTTTTATTTTGATAGGGCTATTAGATTGGGTGAAATTAGTTTAAATATCTTGTAATTTGTTTATTATTTTCTGTAATTTAGTGGGCGTTTTTTGTACTTTAGCTAATTTAATTTAATTTATTTAATTGTATTTAATTTAGGGAATTTATTTAATTGTAATGTGGTGTTAGGTGTTATTTTAACTTAGGTTAGGTTTTATTTTACAGGTTGTTTTGTATTTATTTTAGCTAGGTAGTTATTAAATAGTTAATAACTATTTACTAACTATTCTACCTAGATAAAATAAATACAAACTTGCCTGTAAAATACAAATAAACCCTAAAATAGCTACAATGTAACTATTAGTTATATTTTAGCTAGCTTAGGGTTTATTCTACAGGTAAGTATTTCGTTTTAAATAGGAATTATTTAGGTAATGATAGGAATTTTTTGTTAGATTTATTTAAATTATATTTCAACTAGGGAGTGTTAGGGTTACACTTAAGTGGCGGCAACGATGGGGCGGCAGATTAGGGGTTAATAAATGTAGTAAGTGGCGGCGATATTAGGGACGACAGATTAGGGGTTAATAATATTTAACTAATGATTGCGAGGCAGGAGTGTTGCTGTTTAGGGGTTAATATGTTTATTATAATGGCGGCGATGTTGGGGGCAGCAGATTAGGGGCTAATAAGTGTAGGTAGGTTGCAGCAGATTAGGGGTTAATAAATATAATGTAGGTGTCGGCGATGTTGGGGGCAGCAGATTAGGGGTTAATAAGTGTAGGTAGGTTGCAGCAGATTAGGGTTAATAAATATAATGTAGGTGTCGGCAATGTTGGGGGCAGCAGATTAGGGGTTCATAAATATAATGTAGGTGGCAGCGGTGTCCGGAGCTGCAGATTACGGGTTACAAATGTTATTTTAGTGTTTGCGATGCGGGTGGCCTCGGTTTAGGGGTTAATAGGTAGTTTATGGGTAGTCAGACACACCTTTCTTATTAGAGTAATTTCATTGGTGCAGTCAGACACACCTTTCTTATTAGGTTCAAACCATTCACTTTTAGAATCGGGACACATCCTCCTGGTGTATTTCCACTGTGCATTTTAGAATGAAAACAATTGGTTAACTATATATGCTTTCATAGTATGAAAATAACGCATTAGCGTAAGCATGTTTAAATTAGAAAAAGTTTGTTTGTCCCAAATATTCGCGATCAACAATGCATCTATTTATGTGATATCTATCGCTTTTGTGTTCACTCACAAATATGTTTAACATTACAATGTATAAATAAGGTCTTATTTCATATTTGTACCTAACTGACATGTTGTCAGGAACTGACGTATGTAATCAGTATAACACCTGTTTTTATGATTGTTCAGCTGTTTAACATTTAGAGCACACCAGCATATAAGAAGGAGTCTCCAGTCCTGTTAGTATTATCAGCCTGAGGAAAAAGCGCGGTCAACGCTTAGAAACGCGTAGCATTATTTTCACAGATCTATTGTTTGACCTGTGTTTGTTTTTATATATTTTATTAAAAACTTTTTACTATCTTTTACTGGAGTCCTTCGTTATACTTTATCCATCGTTTACCAACAGTGGTTCTGGGGAATTCTTCTCACTGCAGCAGCACAGCCTGGATATATATGTGCACTAGGTCACTGAAATATACCTAGTACGCCTCACTTGCACTACAGTGTGCAACACAGTCTGTGAGTATTCCCTTGTGACCACAATTCAACATTCACTTTATCTTCACAACTGATTTGCACTAGGGGTCGCCCTCTTGTTCTCTTTATTTCCACTTGTACAGAAAACTATTCTGATTTGTGAGGAGCAGCCTCAGTAACGTGCACAGTCTGCTGGGACACTGTGAAGTTCCCAGACCGTTCTCCTAGGCATTACCTCTGCCTTTCTATATTGTGAGTATGTATATTGTTATATACTCTTCATTTGTTACATACTGGCTACACTAGGAGGCGCCCTTTTTCTCTGCTTTGTTAGTGTACTTTTTAGCACTTTAGTTATGAGTTTTATGTTACGGCGTTGTACCATAAAACTCTTAACTACTGACTTTTAAATGCATTAGGGATCTTGGAGGTAGAGGTTGTACTGCTCACTTTTTGGCCTCCCAGGACATACTTGTAATATCAGCGCTATGGAAGTCCCATAGAAAAAAGACTTTACAAAGTTTACGTAAGTCGTTTTGCGGTAAGGCCAAAGAAGTGTGCGGTGCCCCTAAACCTGCAAGATTCGTAATAGCAGCGGTAGGGGAAAAGCAGCATTAGGACCTGTTAACGCTGCTTTTTCAGCCTAACGCACAACTCATAATCTAGCAGTAAGTGATTAGACATATATCTATCTCCCCTCATCTTTGAGTTTGATGTGTCTTCTCTATATTGTCCTCTATTGTATGTTCTAGATTCATTGTCCTGATGGTACCATCTCCTATGATTTTGTTTCAAGTTATATTCATTATGTCTTTGTCCTCTATCATTATTTCTCTATTCTGGATTGATGCGTGTATTGTGTGCTGTCGCTTTATTTCCATTTTTATGAACATTATTGCTTGTGTCAGAAGTTTTAGACCTCTCTGAATTCATTTCATCATGTACCTCAGTGTGTGTTATATGTTTGTGATAATCTTGTTGGTCCCTATGGAATTTGCTCCATTTGACTAACTGTATATTTTTATTGGTCTCATTTAGTTTATCATTAATCAACTTCTGTTTATTTTTAAATAGATCAGTTTCTTGGTATATCTCTATCTTTTCTTTTATAGCCTCTATTTTGGTTTTTGAATCATCTAGACTTAATGTCCTTGATTTCTTAATGACCTCAATTAACCCAAAGGATGCTTTTTCTAAGATTTCAAACCATTCATTTTTATGTTCATCACTAAGTTCAAAAGTGCACTTCTTTTCTAGTCTCAAACCTCTCGGTATCATTTTAGTAGTTGTATATTTTTTTAAAAAAACGCAAGATCAGTTTTTTGTTTTAATTCTTTGATCAACATATTTTCTAAACTGAATTGAACATCAATTATCCTAGGTCTGTAGTAATAATATTACAATTAATGTTACTCTCTGAGTTTATACTTGTTAATAATTGTTCTCTTAAAGAGAATAATTCCATATTGGATTATTTAAATAAAAAAGACCTGCAGCGACCGCTTAAAATGGGAGATAGCAATGTAAGAAAAAAGAGGTGATGTAAAGTGGTGCGCAAATCTAACCCCTGCACATATACTAATCTGCTCCCATAAAACAGATAAAATGTTTACGACAGAAATATACAAAAAATGGTTTGTATACGTGCGCTGACAGCTAGGGGATATTGGTTAGAATAGGTATATCTACAATGATAAACAATACGTATAGAAAAAATCTGTTATTTATTAAAAATATATCTCATAAAAGTTACTATACATTTGTATAATGCTTCAAATAAAAAATGTAATATATAAAATAGTAATATTCACCTTACCTATGACCGGTCATCTAAATGTTAACTTATCTTGTAAGTATAAAATTTAGAACCAATGTATACAATTTCCACCTTATACGCCAATAATAGCAACTATATAGCACTTATATGCTTGATAACCATGCATATGCTTAGTAACCAGTTGCAATTCATATGCTTGATAACCAGTTGCAATGTTGGTACAAGGATAATAAAAACTTATATATAGTGAGTCCAAGACTGTATATTGTCCTTTTGTAATATAAATGTGATTGAGTGTCATTGTGAATAATCAATAGATTCCCTTTTACAAACAAACTGGTTTGCACACTATAGAGTCCTTTAATAGGGATACATATTGATGTTTCTTTGTTAAAATCCTTGTTTACAAATTATAATTGGATTATGCTTAATGTGATTACACTTGTTGGAAATGTCAATTTTAGGTGTTAGTCCACACAAGTATAGACGAGTGGTAAAGTGAAGATGTTTGTAGTTATGCTTCCAATTGCTAGGTAAGTGAATAAAGAACTACTGAAATATGTAAAAAAAAAAAAAGAACCAAAAAAGAACAACCACACTCACGGGCTGTTACACCTCTGTGTGCCTACCTGAATCCAGTTTGTTACTTGTGGTTAAGTGCAGCAGGGCACAGGTGTCTGTACAGCTCCGTGTTGCTGGTTTCCCGGGATAGTGACTTCACTCGCTGTAAATAGTTCCGTTTGGTGAACGTATCCTTACTCTGCACAGAGTTGGTTCCGTTATTGAGAAATAGTCCCTTTTAGTATCCGTGTTAATTCTACAAATTGGCTTAAGGATTTTTCATCAGCACAGCTTTATCAAGATGGTTATGGGTGATTTTTTCATCAGCAACTTCTTATATCACCATTAACGCGTTTCGCAGTATAGAACGGTTTTTATCAAGATACTTATGGGTGATTTTCAATACCCTTATAATTGCATCTGTGATTGGTTGGACACATCCAATAAGTATCCTGTTATTTACTAAAGGTGGACATCCTTTAAGGTGGTCTAGATGAATCATTCTTATATTTACATACAGAGTTATTTTCATACAAAGTTATTTGATTTACATATAAAATAATAAAATCTAATTATAGTGTGCTATAGATACAGAGAATGGATAAGGCATTGATTGATTAAAATTAACATCAATGAATATTTATATAACTACATAACCCATAATCTAGATTATATTTACCTAATTCGTTAGAAGTGGGTAATGCAGGGTATACATGAACAGATATAAAAAATTCATAATATACTATATACAGAATTACCAGGAAAGAGTATCAAAAAATGTACATAAATAGTACATGAGATTATAATATAATATATAGTATCTAGACAATCTTATGTCTAGAAATTAAGTAAACAATTATACACCAAAATGGTGTTAAATCATTATTGACCTATATAACTATATTCTATCCATAGACATTATATAGATAAACTGTGAGTACAATGTTAATTCTGCTCCTATATATAGACAAAAAGTAGTAAGATCCATGCAATCTATAAAATTTTAGAACTTAATCTGAAAACACCCAGCTATGCTAACCTGTTTATGAGTAAATGGGAACATAATTTTATCCTGGAGTATAGACTGGGTGCAAACCTCGTGCTGTTCAAATGCTATATCGATGATATTTTAATTGTGTGGCGAGGCAGTGAAGATAGTTTGGTAACATTTTTTGAAGACATGAATTGCAATAATTTAAATTTGAAATTCACATACACCATGAGTAAACAAATGATAACATTTCTGGATTTAGACATTTTCATAGACCAGGGAGAAATGAGTACCAAGAATCATTTCAAAACAGTAGACGCTAATAATTATATTCCAGCACAGAGTTGTCATTTGAAACGTTGGATAGACAACATTCCCAAAGGACAATTCCTTAGAATAAGGCATAACTGTTCGAAACTATCAGATTATGACTCCCAAATAGAGATCCTAGAAAATAGGTTCTTACAAAAAGTGTATAATCCAGATGCTCTTAAAACAACTATCTCCACAATTAGAAACATAGATAGAAAAGATGCTCTTGTGAAGCGACCGAAAACAGAAACTGGTACCATAGATGTGCTGAAATTACCATTTGTCACTAATTATAATTGTCACCATAAACAACTAGTGTAAATATTTAATAAGCATTGGTACCTTATTAAATCAGATTCAATTATTGGAGATCTAATATCAGAAAACCCCATTATCTTTTACAGGAAAGCTGCAAATATAAAAAGTATTCTTGCACCTAGTGACTTCCAGAAAAAAATACAACAAAAATTACATAATAGGAACCTCCTAGGGAATAAATTATGTGGCTATTTCCCTTGTTATAGCTGCAAAGCTTGCCAACACAGCACTAAATGTAGAGGGTATTCCTCCACGAATACAAGCAAAGAATACAAGATTAAGGAAACAATTAGATGTAGTGACAAGGGGATAATATATATAATCCAATGTTCATGCGGGAAACAGTATTTAGGAGAGACCTCTAGAACCCTGCATACTAGGATAAGAGAGCACCTTAATCTAATTAAAAAAGGGGATCAAGAAACCCTCCTCTATTAACACTTTAGGACTAAACACCAGAATAATGTCAAAGATTTGAAATACTGTGGCATATGTAAAATTAAAAAACCTTGGCGAGGAGGAGATTTTGACCGTTTATTATTAAGGAAAGAAACAGAATTAATTTATGAGTTACAGACACTATACCCACAAGGTCTAAACTCAGAATTAGATCTTAACCCTTTTATCTTAGACTAATTCATGTTTTTAGATTAAGTTCTAAAATGTAGCTATATAGGGTTTCTATTAGAGATGAGAATTTTATAGATTGTATGGATCTTAGTACTTTTTGTCTATATATAGGAGCAGAATTAAAATTGTACTCACAGTTTATCTATATAATGTCTATGGATAGAATATGGTTATATAGGTCAATTACGATTTAACACCATTTTGGTGTATACTGTTTTACTTAATTTCTAGACATAAGATTGTCTAGATACCATATATTATATTATAATCTCATGTACTATTTATGTACATTTTTAGATACTCTTCCCTGGTAATTCTGTATATAGCATATTATAAAAAATTTTTTATATCTGTTCATGTATGCCCTGCATTACCCACTTCTAATAAATTAGGTAAAATATAATCCAGATTATGGGTTATGTAGTTATATAAATATTCATTGATGTTAAATTTAATCAATCAATACCTTATCCATTCTTTGTATCTATAGCACACTCTAATTAGATTGTATTATTTTATATGTAAATCAAAATGGAATTTTTTTTTATGAAAATAACTTTGTATGTAAATATAAGAATGATTCATCTAGTCCACCTTAAAAGATGTCCACCTTTAGTAAATAACCGGATACTCATTGGATGTGTCCAACCAATCACAGATTAGACATGCAATTATAAGGGTATTGAAAATCACCCATAAGTATCTTGATAAAAACCGTTCTATACTGCAAAACGCGTTAATGGTGATATAAGAAGTTGCTGATGAAAAAATCCTTAAGACAATTTGTAGGATTAACATTGATACTAAAAGGGACTATTTCTCAATAACCAACCAACTCTGCACAGAGTAAGGATACGTTCACTAAACAGAACTATTTACAGCAAGTGACGTCACTAACCCAGAAAACCAGCGACACAGAGCTGTACAGACACCTGTGCCCTGCTACACTTAACGGCAAGTAACAAACTGGATTCAGGTAGGCACAAAGAGGTGTAACAGCCCGTGAGTGTGGTTGTTCTTTTTTGGGTTAATTCTTTCAGCAGTTCCAGATTCACTTACCAGCAATTGGAAGCATAACTACAAACGTCTTCACTTTACCACTCGGCTATACTTGTGTGGACTAACACCTAAAATTGACATTTCCAACAAGTTTAATCACATTAAGCATAATCCAATACTAATTTTTAAACAAGGATTTTAACGAAGAAACATCAATATGTATCCTTAATAAAGGACTCTCTAATGTGCAAACCAGTTTGTTTGTAAAAGGGAATCTATCGCTTATTCACAATATGGACACTCAATAGCATTTATATTACTAAAGGGCAATATACAGTCTTGGACTCATTATATGTGTGTTTTTTTATCCTTGTATCAACATTGCAACTGGTTATTAAGCATATGAATTGCAACTGGTTACTAAGCATATGAATGGTTATCAAGCATATAAGTGCTATATAGTTGCCATTATTGGCATATAAGGTGGAAATGGTAAACATTGTTCCTAAATTTTATACTTATAAGATAAGTTAACATTTAGATGACCAGTCATAAGTAAGGTGAATATCACTATTTTGTATATTATATTTTTTATTTGAAGCATTATACAAATGTATAGTAACTTTTATGAGATATATTTTTAATAAATTACAGATTTTTTTCTATAAATATTGTTTATCATTGTAGATATACCTAAACTAACCAATATCCCCTAGCTGTCAGCGCACGTATACAAACCATTTTTTGTATTTTTCTGTCTTAAACATTTTATCTGTTTTATGGGAGCAGATTAGTATATGTGCAGGGGTTAGAGTTGAGCACCACTTTACATCACCTCTTTTTTCAGTTATTTTATTTTAACCCTATTGCAATCTTATGAAAGTTTTAATTTATGATTAGAAAAAGGTTTTTATACACAGCGAGTCTTTCAATATACAGTAGTTTTGCACTGCAAGCCATACTGTTTAAGTATATGATTTATTGAATGCTTATTATTAATCTTACTGTATGCTTCCTTTAACATGAAAGAATATATAAAATATTTTAATATTAGTTATCATACCAATATTATTTTAATGTTAACAGCTTTGTTACTTTCATCTTGTGACTGCGGGTTTTCTTTAACATAATACATTTTAATCTGAGCTTTGAACTCTCTAACCTACTAGAGCAATTTCATTTCACATTCCTACATGGCTGCCGATGACAATATTGTGTTGCATTTCAGTGATTTTGATTGTCAAGAGTGACGTTAATTCTTTGAAGTTTGACACTTTTTTTTTTTCCTACTGTGCAACTGATTTTCTTTCCATATTAATATTGCATGGAGGGACAGATTTGTTGCAATTTTCATTTTCTCTCATGATCATGGTCCCAGCTGTGCCAGAAAAACTGGTTTTTAAAATCATTATTATTTCTTACAATAAAAGTTAACTTGGTATATTTTATTTTTCTGAAAAAAAGAAAGATATATTACCTCAAAGTTCCTCAGTAGCCACATCCCATTGTAAAGGACTTCTAAGCAGCAAATCACTATGGGCTAGATTTAGAGTTCTGCGGCCAAAGGGGTGCGTTAGCTACGCATGCTTTTTTTCCCCCGCACCTTTTAAATACCGCTGGTATTTAGAGTTCACAGAAGGGCTGCGTTAGGCTCCAAAAAAAGGGAGCGTAGAGCATATTTACCACCACTGCAACTCTAAATACCAGCGTTGCTTACGGACGCGGCCAGCTTCAAAAACGTGCTCGTGCACGATTCCCCCATAGAAAACAATGGGGCTGTTTGAGCTGAAAAAAAAACCTAACACCTGCAAAAAAGCAGCGTTAAGCTCCTAACGCAGCATCATTGTTTCTTATGGGGAAACACTTCCTAAGTCTGCACCTAACACCCTAACATGTACCCCGAGTCTAAACACCCCTAACCTTACGCTTATTAACCTAATCTGCCGCCCCCGCTATCGCTGACCCCTGCATATTATTATTAACCCCTAATCTGCCGCTCCGTACACTGCCGCAACCTACGTTATCCCTATGTACCCCTAATCTGCTGCCTCTAACACCGCCGACCCCTATATTATATTTATTAACCCCTAATCTGCCGCCCCCAACGTCGCCTCCACCTACCTACAATAATTAACCCCTAATCTGCCGACCGGATCTCACCGCTACTCTAATAAATGTATTAACCCCTAAAGCTAAGTCTAACCCTAACACCCCCCTAAGTTAAATATAATTTAAATCTAACGAAATAAATTAACTCTTATTAAATAAATTATTCCTATTTAAAGCTAAATACTTACCTGTAAAATAAACCCTAATATAGCTACAATATAAATAATAATTATATTGCAGCTATTTTAGGATTAATATTTATTTTACAGGCAATTTTGTAATTATTTTAACCAGATACAATAGCTATTAAATAGTTAAGAACTATTTAATAGCTACCTAGTTAAAATAATTACAAAATTACCTGTAAAATAAATCCTAACCTAAGTTACAATTAAACCTAACACTACACTATCAATAAATAAATTAAATAAACTACCTACAATTATCTACAATTAAACCTAACACTACACTATCAATAAATTAATTAAATACAATACCTACAAATAAATACAATGAAATAAACTAACTAAAGTACAAAAAATAAAAAAGAACTAAGTTACAAAAAATAAAAAAATATTTACAAACATTAGAAAAATATTACAACAATGTTAAACTAATTACACCTACTCTAAGCCCCCTAATAAAATAACAAAGACCCCCAAAATAAAAAAAATGCCCTACCCTATTATAAATTAAAATAGAAAAGCTCTTTTACCTTACCAGCCCTGAAAAGGGCCCTTTGCGGGGCATGCCCCAAAGAATTCAGCTCTTTTGCCTGTAAAAAAAACCATACAATACCCCCCCCCAACATTACAACCCACCACCCACATACCTCTAATCTAACCCAAACCCCCCTTAAATAAACCTAACACTAAGCCCCTGAAGATCTTCTTACCTTATCTTCACCACGCCGGGTTCACCGATCGATACAGAAGAGCCTCCGATATCTTGATCCAAGCCCAAGCGGGGGCTGAAGATGTCCATGATCCGGCTGAAGTCTTCATCCAAGCGGGAGCTGAAGAGGTCCATGATCCGGCTGAAGTCTTCTATCAAGCGGCATCTTCAATCTTATTTCTTCCGGATCCATGTTCATCCCGCCGACGCGGAACATCCATCTTCACCGACGACTTCCCGACGAATGACGGTTCCTTTAAGGGACGTCATCCAAGATGGCGTCCCTCGAATTCCGATTGGCTGATAGGATTCTATCAGCCAATCGGAATTAAGGTAGGAAAATTCTGATTGGCTGATGGAATCAGCCAATTGGAATTCGAGGGACGCCATCTTGGATGACGTCCCTTAAAGGAACCGTCATTCGTCGGGAAGTCGTCGGCCAGGATGGATGTTCCGCGTTGGCGGGATAAGCATGGATCCGGAAGAAAGAAGATTGAAGATGCCACTTGATAGAAGACTTCAGCCCGATCATGGACCTCTTCAGCTCCCTCTTGGATGAAGACTTCAGCCCGATCATGGACCTCTTCAGCTCCCGCTTGGATGAAGACTTCAGTCGGATCATGGACATCTTCAGCCCCCCGCTTGGGCTTGGATCAAGACATCGGAGGAGCTCTTCTGGATCGATCAGTGAACCCGGCATGGTGAAGACAAGGTAGGGAGATCTTCAGGGGCTTAGTGTTAGGTTTATTTAAGGGGGGGTTGGGTTAGATTAGGGGTATGTGGGTGGTGGGTTGTAATGTTGGGGGGGGGTATTGTATGTTTTTTTTTTTACAGGCAAAAGAGCTGAATTCTTTGGGGCATGCCCCGCAAAGGGCCCTTTTCAGGGCTGGTAAGGTAAATTTCTATTTTAATTTTAGAATAGGGTAGGGCATTTTTTTATTTTGGGGGTCTTTGTTATTTTATTAGGGGGCTTAGAGTAGGTGTAATTAGTTTAAAATTGTAATATTTTTCTAATGTTTGTAAATATTTTTTTATTTTTTGTAACTTAGTTCTTTTTTATTTTTGTACTTTAGTTAGTTTATTTAATTGTATTTATTTGTAGGTATTGTATTTAATTAATTTATTGATAGTGTAGTGTTAGGTTTAATTGTAGATAATTGTAGGTATTTTATTTAATTAATTTATTGATAGTGTAGTGTTAGGTTTAATTGTAACTTAGGTTAGGATTTATTTTACAGGTAATTTTGTAATTATTTTAACTAGGTAGCTATTAAATAGTTATTAACTATTTAATAGCTATTGTACCTGGTTAAAATAATTACAAAGTTGCCTGTAAAATAAATATTAATCCTAAAATAGCTACAATATAATTATTATTTATATTGTAGCTATATTAGGGTTTATTTTACAGGTAAGTATTTAGCTTTAAATAGGAATAATTTATTTAATAAGAGTTAATTTATTTCGTTAGATAAAAATTATATTTAACTTAGGGGGGTGTTAGGGTTAGGGTTAGAATTAGCTTTAGGGGTTAAAAAATTTATTAGAGTAGCGGTGAGCTCCGGTCGGCAGATTAGGGGTTAATGCTTGAAGTTAGGTGTCAGCGATGTTAGGGAGGGCAGATTAGGGGTTAATACTATTTATTATAGGGTTATTGAGGCGGGATGTGGGGGGGCCTCGGTTTAGGGGTACATAGGTAGTTTATGGGTGTTAGTGTACTTTAGAGCACAGTAGTTAAGAGCTTTATAAACCGGCGTTAGCCCAGAAAGCTCTTAACTACTGACTTTTTTCTGCGGCTGGAGTTTTGTCGTTAGATTTCTAACGCTCACTTCAGCCAAGACTCTAAATACCGGCGTTAGGAAGATCCCATTGAAAAGATAGGATACGCAATTGACGTAAGGGGATCTGCGGTATGGAAAAGTCGCGGCTGCAAAGTGAGCGTTAGACCCTTTCCTGACTGACTCCAAATACCAGCGGGCGGTAAAAACCAGCGTTAGGAGCCTCTAACGCTGGTTTTGACGGCTACCGTTAAACTCTAAATCTAGGCCTGTGTCTGTCCCGGGACAGCTAAGGGAGTGAGCTTACGTGCACACTCATCTTATTTCCCTATTCAGTTTAAGGACGTTTAGTATGAAATCTCATGAGAGTTAAGTGAAATCTCATGAGATCACAGTAAAAGAGTTCATGAGCTCAGCACTGTTGATGCTGATTGGCTGCTGTTCATTTCTTTATTTTTTTTAAAAAAAATTTTACCTGCTGCTGGGTAGTGACTTTTTACACAGAACTTACCCTGCTGAGCTGAGGAGATTGTGAGGTAAAATATCTTTTTTTTATATAAAGATGCTCAGGTGATATTTTCCTGCCAGCTCTTTACAGTTATACTGCATCAGTTTCAAGTGATTTAGCATATGAGTATCATGTCCCTTTAAGATAAAAAAGGTCAAATCAATCACCAATGTAGCATTTAAATGGATATGGAGGTCAAAATCAACCTTTTTTTTTTTTTAAATTGCATGCTCTATTATAAAATGTTTTGTTTTCTTGGTATCCTTTGTTTGAAGAGCATTTTTGAAGAGTGTGTACTTGACTTGAGCACTGTCTGGCAGAAATTCTGCAATCATGACCTCACTACAGAAAGAGCCATGAAGTTTCTAACAAGTGCTGAAGGTTTTTAAAGAATTTTGAAACTATCAAAAAAAGGTACATTTTCAAAGATGCAGATATTGTAGGGATCTGTCAGAACGACAGATGGAGCCCTGCTAAAGTCACAAAACTTCTACATTGCTATATAGAGTTGTTACAACATCTAATTAATGGAAAAAGAAACAATCACTGGCACTACAAAAATAATCAGTAGAAAAAGAAGCCTGAATCCAGGAACTGGTGCTACCCCTAAAACAGTCTGAATATAAGGGAGAGAGGAGTAAGGGGCTATTAGCACTCAATCCTACCAAAATGTATGAACACATAAAACTAAATTTTATTGTGAATAATTAAAAACAGAAATTAATCTGTGCTCCACAACTAAACCCATACCTCAATAAAAAGCTGTATGTCACTCCCCTGTTTCCTGGCCGATAACAGGAAGCGTCGGCTTCAGGTGACAGGAGTGACAGTGACAGTCAATATATACAACAGAAGTAAAAACAAACGCGTTTCAGCTGTATAACGGCCTTTCTCAATGTTAACTGTTTGTTCAGTTTACACTGATACTCAACAGTTAACTTTGAGAAAGGCCATTATGCGGCTGAAACGCGTTTGTTGTTTTGATTAATTTCTGTTTTTAATTATTCACAATAAAATTTAATTTTATGTGTTCACACATTTTGGTAGGATTGAGTGCTAATAGCCCCTTACTCCTCTCTCCCTATATTCAGAAAATCTAATTAATTAAATCATAGAGGGATTTGAAGTACCTTGTGATTTAAATGATTTTACAGGTAGCTGAATAAAGACCAATGGAGTTGTTGTTTCCATGAAGATATATACTCATTACTTTTCAGGAAGACTTACAAAACAGCTACAGGGTTTGGATGCCAGGCATAATTGCTCAGTCACAGAATTGTGGAATAAATATATATTTTTTTTTAATATTTAACAATGGTCGTCCTAATTTAAAAAAAATAATACTAATTTATCAGTAGATAAACTTATTAAGTACCATTAATATCATATTTAATATGCCTGCAGTGCAACAATGTCCCCACTGGTATTAAATATTGTTCTACTGTCTGATACTATGACCTGCGATATATTAAATAATAGAGATTTGCATTCATTTGTGACAGATGCAAATTGGTAATTAAAAATATATATTAATTTCATTTTTAAGAAATTAATATCTAAATGAATGCACCAACAAAATATCAAGAAAACAAAAAAATACTGACAAAATTCATCAGTATTCATTCATTTTTTTAAAATTACTTTTAAAGGGACAGTCTAGTCCAAAACAAACTTTCATTATTCAGATAGGGCATTGCATTTTAACCCCTTAATGACCACAGCCCTTTTCCATTTTCTGTCCGTTTGGGACCAAGGCTATTTTTACATTTTTGCAGTGTTTGTGTTTAGCTGTAATTTTCCTCTTACTCATTTACTGTACCCACACATATTATATATCGTTTTTCTCGCCATTAAATGGACTTTCTAAGGATACCATTATTTACATCATATCTTATTATATACTATTAAAAAAATTATAAAATATGAGGAAAAAATGGAAAAAAACACACTTTTTCTAACTTTGACCCCCAAAATATGTTACACATCTACAACCACCAAAAAACACCCATGCTAAATGGTTTCTAAATTTTGTCCTGAGTTTAGAAATACCCAATTTTTACATGTTCTTTGGGGTTTTTTTTTGCAAGTTATAGGGCAATAAATACAAGTAGCACTTTGCTATTTCCAAACCACTTTTTTTCAAAATTAGCGCAAGTTACATTGGAACACTGATATCTTTCAGGAATCCCTGAATATCCCTTGACATGTATATATATTTTTTTTAGAAGACAGCCCATTTTGGTATATTTCATGGCACCATTTCACCGCCAAATGCGATCAAATAAAAAAACTTGTTCACATTTTCCCAAATTTTTCACAAACTTTAGGTTTCTCACTGAAATTATTTACAAACAACTTGTGCAATTATGGCATAAATGGTTGTAAATGTTTCTCTGGGATCCTCTTTGTTTAGAAATAGTAGACATATATGGCTTTGGCGTTGCTTTTTTGTAATTGTAAGGCCGCTAAATGCCACTGCACACCACACGTGTATTATGCCCAGCAGTGAAGGGGTTAATTAGGGAGCATGTAGGGAGCTTCTATGATTAATTTTAGCTTTGGTGTAGTGTAGTAGACCACCCCAAGTATTGATCTAGGCCCATCTTGGTATATTTCATGCCACCATTTCACCGCCAAATGCGATCAAATTAATAAAACGTTAAATTTTTCATAATTTTAGGTTTCTCACTGAAATTATTTACAAACAGCTTGTGCAATTATGGCACAAATGGTTGTAAATACTTCTATGGGATCCCCTTTGTTCAGAAATAGCAGACATATATGGCTTTGGTATTGCTTTTTGGTAATTAATAGGCTACTAAATGCCGCTGTGCACCACACGTGTATTATGTCCAGCAGTGAAGGGGTTAATTAGGGAGCTTGTAGGGAGCTTGTAGGGTTAATTTTAGTTTAGTGTAGTGTAGTAGACAACCCAAAGTATTGATCTAGGCCCATTTTGGTATATTTCATGCTATCATTTCACCATAAAATGCGATCAAATAAAAAAAATTGTTCCCTTTTTCACTAACTTTTTCACAAACTTTAGGTTTCTCACTGAAATTATTTACAAACAGCTTGTGCAATTATGGCACAAATGGTTGTAAATGCTTCTCTGGGATCCCCTTTGTTCATAAATAGCAGACATATATGGCTTTGGTATTGCTTTTTGGTAATTAGAAAGCCGCTAAATGCTGCTGCGCATCAGACGTGTATTATGGCTAGCAGTGAAGGGGTTAATTAGGTAGCTTTTCGGGAGCTTGCAGGGTTAATTTTAGCTTTAGTGTAGAGACAGGCCTCCCACCTGACACATCACACCCCCTGATCCCTCCCAAATAGCTGTCTTCCATCCCCCACCCCACAATTGTCCCCGCCATCTTAAGTACTGGCAGAAAGTCTGCCAGTACTAAAATAAAAGTTTTTTTTTTAATTTTTGTATTATTATTTTTTTAGCATATTTACATATGCTGCTGTGTAGGATCCATCTTAGCCCCCAACCTCCCTGATCCCCCCCCAAACAGCTCTCTACCCCCCCCTCTGCCTTATTGTGCGCTATATTGAGTACTGGCAGCTGTCTGCCAGTACCCAGTTTGTAATCAAATGCATTTTTGTTTATTTTCTGTAGTGTAGCTGCCCCCCCCCACAACCCTCTCCCAGATTGCTAATTTTATTTATTTCGACCCTCTCTCCCACTGAGTCTCTCCCACTGAGTCCTTATACTTTTTCCATACTGTAGGGTTCCCACCCGCACACATGCGCACCCACCCTTGTGCACGTGTGCATGCTCCTGTGCACGCACACGCATTCTGGCACACACCCACACGCAATCCCGCCCCCCTCCTCCACTGATCGCCACCCACCCGCCTCCCTGGATCAGCTCCCACCCACCAAAGAACACGGCATTCAATGGCCGATGCAGAGAGGGCCACAGAGTGGCTCTCTCTACATCGGACTGCTCAAAACTGTTATTGCAGGATGCCTCAATATCGAGGCATCACTGCAATAACATACGGGGTACGTTCTTGGTCGTTAACTGCATTTTTTGCAGGACGTACCCCATACGTCGTTGGTCGTTAAGGGATTAAACAATTTTCTAATGTACTTCTATCACCAATTTTGCTTTGTTCTCTTGGTATTTTTAGTTGAAAGCTAAATCTAGGAGGTTCATATGCTAATTTCTAAGCCTGTGAAGGCCGCCTCTTAGCTCAGGGCATTTTTACAGTTTTTCACCACTAGAGGGTGTTAGTTCATATGTTTCATATAGATAACACTGTGCTCATGCACGTGGCGTTCCTAGAAGCCAGGACTGATTGGCTAAATTGCAAGTCTGTCAAAAGAACTGAAATAAGGGGCAGTTTGCAGAGGTTTAGATACAAGATAATCACAGAGGTAAAAAGTGTATTAACATAACTGTGTTGGTTATGCAAAACTAGGGAATTGGTAATAAAGGGATTATCTATATTTTAAAACAATAAATATTCTGGTGTAGACTGTCCCTTTAAGATATTTAAATACTTACCTTTAGAGTGCTGGAGAGCCCTATCCTTCTTCTCAGAGCGCCAGGGCGTGCTAATAGGAGGCTTAGTGTTGCAATTCCCAGGGCCACATTAAAGGTGAAGGTTTAACACAAGCCTTGGGAATCACCATGCTAAGCTTCCTATTACCGCAATACTCGGCTATGAGAAGAAGGATCAGGGTTAGTGCGGCTCTTCAGCACGCTAGAGGTAATTATAATGTTATAGGTGATCTTTTTACCTGTAGCAAAGGAATATTTACATTCATTTAATGAAAACAAATGTAAATATTCCATTAATATTCAGTATTTGTTTAGTTTCAAACAAAACGAATACCGAATAGTACAGCAGACAAATATTCATGGAAACAAATCTGAACGATTTAAATGAACAAAATTGTATTTGGTGCTGCACAAGTCTAATAAATAACTTACAATAAACTGTAAATAAGAACTTGACCAAAAGATACAAGTTTAACTTCACAACAAATACAGGAGATCCTGTTACATTATGGTGTGCCACCTTCCAGCACTGAACAAACAATTATTACATTTTGCAATTTGCATGAATTATTAAGCTATGTAAAAAAGGTTTCATAGGCTACATGAAAATATATCACAATTTTTTTTTTAGCCACATAACAAATGTTCCTGCATGACCTTTGTTTTAAGATTTCTCTAACCATTTCACAACAGTTTATCATCTAGTACAAATGAATAAACAGAAATAAAATATACAAAAGTAAATATTTACACAATGATTCTTGTAAAATTAAAATAGATTTTAATGTTTTTGCTATAAAAAAAAAAAAAACATGAAGATACACAAAAAATCTTGCAATTATAAAGTTTGCTTTAAAAATAGCAAATAGATCTAGAAGAATGAGTAGGGAGCAAAGACATTTTGATCTTGCTAAAATCAGATTGTTGTTTCTTTTTAGTGTTTAATGCATAAACCAGGTTAAAGATCAAGCAAAGTGTTCGTTGAGAGAAAGTGTTTTAAGTGATTTTAGATTAAAGGGACAAGAAAACCAAAAAAATTTCATTCATGATTCAGAAAGAGCATGCAAATTTTAAAAAACTATCTAATGTACTTATATTATTGCTTCCTTCTCTTGGTATCCTTTGTTGAAAAACCAGCAATGCACTGCTGGGCTCTAGCTAAATGCTTTGGGTGAGCTAGTAACATGAAGCATATATGTGCAGCCACCAATCAGCAGAATACCTAGGTATCCTTTTGAACAAAACAAGAGAAAGATCTCAGCGCTCCTCAATCAGTAAAATATTGGAAAACTTGTTGACGATATTATGTATAAAAAAACATAAAAAATATATGATATAATAAACAATAATATTTTTTTTAAAAAACATATGCTGGTGTATAAAAACAAATATCTTCTGTTTGGTGTGTACTAAAAAATTATATTACCTTAATATAGTGGTGATACTCGTGTACCAAACATACTGTAGATGAAGGGATAATCTTGAGCTAAACAAAAGAACCCTTTGTTTTTAAAAATCACTTCTGGGTATATTTGTAGATGGGTGCAGTTCTCTTAAGGGATGTATTAAACTGATCCTTACAACACGAAGTGTATCTAAAAATGAAAAGGAAAGAAGAGCGCCACCTGGACTCCAGATAACAATTTATGGATAATAAAAAACAAAAAAATAAGACGGTAATATGCATATTAGATTAGGTTTTATTTTTATTTCACAGATACGTTTGTATTTATTTTAACTAGGTAGACTAATTAGTAAATAGTTATTAACTATTTACTAACTACCTTTTTAAAATAGAGTAAGAAAATCCATCTCTGGAAGAGACATACACATAAATAAAGCTAATGTGAATGAAGATCGAACATCGAGTGAAGCATCTGGATCCAAGTCTTGTTCTCCAGATAATCAGAAAGACATCTTTAACCTAAGTCAAATTGATCTCTCAGACAAAGACAAAGAAATCCTTAACTTAGGTCTATTTTTTGCTCCGACTGCAAAACTAGATAAATTTAAAACCTTTCTAAGTGCAAAAGATCTTGTAAGTAATCTTACCCTAAAGCGATTCTTTCTAAAATTGCTAACTCCATCTCTTAATAATGGAGTAAGATACGCTCATACCAACTTATGGCAGAAATCTACTTTCTATCCATTATCAAGCATAGGATCGATTATTGAGACCTTTGAAAGACTGATATGTAATGATATCAAGAAACTAAGATGAAATAGCCAATGCAAGCAGAACCTTACTAAAAAAAACAACTGGACACCATAAGAACCCTTAAATGTAACAAGGATATAGTCATCAAACCTGCTGATAAGGGAGGAAGTCTAGTAGTCCTTAACAAGGAAGACTACACTAATGAATCATTGAGAATCCTGCAAGATCAGAAAACCTATGAACTCCTAACTAGTGACCCCACAAGCAGATTTAGAAAAGATCTGGAAAGGCTACTATTTGATGCCAAAGAAATGCAGATCATTAATCTTAAGGAATACAACTATCTTGCTATAAGTCACCCAAAGATTCCGGTATTTTACCATCTACCAAAAATCCACAAGACCATAAAGAATCCTCCTGGAAGACCTATTATTTCAGGTATAGGGTCCCTTACGAGCAATCTCTCTGAATATATAGACCAACACCTACAGAAATTTGTAAGAAAATTACAATCCTTCTTGAGAGACTCTACAGAGGTGTTAAATACCCTCAATAAGATCACATGGGAGGATAACTGTATCTGGGTCACATGCGATGTGACATCTTTATACACAAGCATTCCCCATTCAGAAGGCATGAAAGCTGTCGGCTATTTTTTAGACCAAGATCCTACCATGCTTGCATCCCAGAAAGACTTCATCCTTGAAGGGATAGAATACATACTCAATCATAATTATTTGCATTATGAAGGGAAATATAATCAACTATGTGGCACTGCATTGTGCACCAAGTTATGCTAATCTCTATATAAGAAGATAGGAATCCATCTCTTGGGACTCTTGCCCAGCTAGTGTGGACTTAGTCCTCTACCGCAGGTACATAGACAATATACTAATGATATGGAAAGTGAGTATTGAGGATCTTGAGTATAACCTCAAAGTTATGAATAACAATGTATCTAATTTACAATTCACATACCACTATTCATACAAACCAGATTAATTTTCTAGATCTAAATATCAACTCTACTAAAGGGGTAATCAATACATCCACTTATTTTAAGCCTGTCGACTGCATCAACTATCTACACCAAACCAGCTGCCACCATGATAACTGGATAAAGAACATCCCTAAAGGCCTGCTGATGAGAGTGAGGAAAAACTGCTCTCAAAAAGTGGCAGAAGCAATCACAAATCTTATTTAAAAGATTTGAAGAAAGGGTATAATATGGAAGAAATCAAAAAGACAGTCGATGAAGTGGACAAAATTGACCGAAATGACCTCCTCAGTTATAAAATGAAAACCACCCAGCCTAACAAAGGGACCATAGATGTTCCATGTATCACTGAATTCAGTCAGAATAAGTATAGAATAAAAAGGATAATTAGAAGACATTGGGATGTATTGAAAGAAGACAATGTCATTGGAGAGACACAAAGCGAAAGACCACACTAAATATACAAAAAAACACGGAATTTAAAAACCATTCTTGCTCACAGTGTTAATTACAGAAAGCCCAACATAATGAGAGCTGTACAATGGTTTCTTCCCCTGCCATACATGCAAATCATGTAAGCATGGCATTAAGACCCAAACTGTCCAGTCATTTGTAGCTAAAGAAAAAATCAAAGTACATCAGATGATCTGCTACAAAGATAAAAGTTTATCTACTAGAATGCTTCTGTGGCCTACAGTATGTAGGACAGACCTGTAGGCCTCTAATAGATCGGATCAGGGAACACTTCTTGAAAAAAGAATGTAATAAAGATGAAATACCCCTATATAAACATTTTTGGGAAAAACATAATGGCGACACCAATGCCCTCAAATAGATAGGTTTACAAAAAGTACATAACTGGAGAGTAGGGAATTTTGAAAAAAACTTTTTTGCTGAATGAATATAAGTGGATATTTCAATTAAATTGTCTGTACCCCAAAGGTCTAAATGCAGACTTTGAAGTGGCACACCTCTTATAACATATCCCTTATAGTATACAGTTCTTAATAACAGTAGAAGCATTCTATATGTAGGTTTTTTCTTCCATTTCATCTGGATATAAAAATATACTCTTCGAAAATATACTCTCAGCATTGACAATTAGGTAATACATAGACTTTATCCGTATGCCCTAGAAGATAACATATATACTGGACACATTACACTAAGGAGATATTTATATTTTTATCTACTTAAGAAATAGTCTCCATGGTGAGATGTCTCAGAGTGGCCTTTACACACACATAATATATATGAGCTTTTGCCCAATTTCTCTTAGTCTTAGACTGTTCCTCTCTTTGGTGTAGGTTGTTTCTGCAGATATTATTATCCACAATAGTGTTTACTATATTCAACTTTATTTCCAGTCCATATGTGTATTTTTTATGTATAGCCATGGCCACATTATAACCATTGGCCATATCCAAACTGTAAAAGTGTGCTTCACCTCTCAGGCTGGTTCTAACATGTGACTGTAACATATGGACCATATCTAGTCTAATTGAAGTTATGAGTTTGGCAATATGCATTATGCCAGTGTTGAAAACCTTTTGAATATGCTGCTTCATATATAACCTCTTGTACCCTTTTGCTAATATAACTAAAATAGGCAAAGACTTAACACTCATTCTTTGCTTATATGTAAGCGGTTTTACTATAGAATGATCCATAATGTGCAGGCATATGTTGATACATATTTCATAATCCTAGTAAGTATTTTTTGTGGCCTTCCTGATTCACATAAAGATACGACACACAGTTATTCTAAAATGCTACCGCCTATAATAACATCTATTTGCCCACTTTATAGATGGTTGCCAAATATTCTGAACATTGATTTTAAATCGCCCATAATTTTACCTGTTTGCCCATTTTAAAGATGGCTGCCACTAATTTGGATGTCATAAATGTTCCTAAATGGCGCCAAAATTTACCATACCCCCTCTTCCCTGATAGGCTGAACTAGCCTTTAAATATCTAGCTTGTATAGTCTTGATAAAGGCCCCCCAGGTCGAAAAACGTTGACAGACCCCCATTTGACATACCAGCCTGAGATACACAGTGAGCACACTTCTTATACGAGACTTTTTTTCCTATATGAGCCTTGTTTTAGCAACAGTTTTTGGTGCGCCTGTATTGTTTTCTTTTTCCTTTAGGCATCCGGACTCTGCAGCCTCTGACCTCACTTGGCTCCCAGTTAACCTGCAACTACTTCAAACGGATTCATACATCTTGGACTTTCTTGTTTTCTCTTTCCCCTTCATTTTTTCATATTTGGACCATTTTTAATATATTTTTTAAAATATCATTATATGTATTTTATTTATATATTTTTTTGAGCTGTTAATATGTTCCTATTGCTGCAGCAATTACCAGCTCTAACATATGCAAATTTAACATTGTGTTTTGATATGTTTTAATATGTATTTATGTGATACATATACTCATTTTTATATTTGTAATGTGTTGTTGCTCTGTATTTGTAAATTAAAATAGTATTACCAGGTAATACTTAACAGTAAGCCTTGCTACCTGAACTTATTAAATATCACCTGTGACACAGAAACCATGTGTACCCGGTACTAGATATGATTAAAAGTTACACTTCAAATCCTATGTGAAACATTTTCCAACACACACTTTAAGCACTTTATACAACTTAGTTATTAGTCCTATCTCCTAATTTAATGTGCTCATTCACTTGTACTGATTTGTAATAGTATCCTTGATTGCAACTTTTTAACCCCTTTCTTATTTAACTTTATGTGATTTTTTTCACACTGAGAGATTTGTTACTTAAACTGCAACTCAAAATGTTACAGTTTTTTTTTTTATCACATTTTTGATCGCATTTCTGATCCACTGTATCTCATTTTTATGATACAGCTCACGTTGATATACACAACTAGCACACAATATGCTTTTTTTAAATTGCAGTACACTTTCTGCACTTTAAAACATTGCAGCACACAAATTGCACATTTGTTAATACATTGCAGCACACTTCCTGCACTTTAAAACATTGCAGCACACAAATTGCACATTTGTTAATACATTGCAGCACACTTCCTGCACTTTAAAACATTGCAGCACACTTCCTGCACTTTAAAAGATTGCAGCACACTTCCTGCACTTTAAAACATTGCAGCACACTTCCTGCACTTTCATATAGGGTTTATTTTTCGTAATTTAGTGTTTGTTATTTTTTGTACTTTAGTATTTTTTTTATTTTTTGTAATTTAGTATTTTTTATTTTTTGTAATTGTAGATTTAATTTTTTTAGTAGGGTTAGTTTTTTAAATGTGTAATATAATTAATTTAATTGATAGTTATTTTAATTTAAGTATAATAGTAATGTTAGTTTAATTTATAGTTTAAACTTATTTTTTTTATTTCACAGGTAAGTTTTTATTTATTTTAAGAGAGGGATCTCATAATTTTAATTTAAAGTTAGGGGGTTGTTAGGTTTAGGGGTTAATAGTTTAATTTAGTTTTTGGCAATGTGGGAAGCTGTTGGTTTAGGGGTTAATAGTTTTTTTTAGTTTTAGTGATGTGGGAGGCCAGAGGTTTAGGGATTAATAACTTTATTTAGTGTCAGGGAGCAGTGGAATAGGAGTTAATTTATTTTATTAGTGGTGGCGATGTCGGGAGCAGCAGATTAGGGGTTAATAAGTTTAATTTAGTGTTTGCAATGTGGGAGGGCCTCGGTTTAGAGGTTGATAGGTAGTTTATAGGTGTCATAACTCATAACTACTGCTCTCAGATGGAGGTGCGGAACTTGTTGTTATAGGGGGTAACGCAAGCTTTTTAGCCTCACCGCAAAACTCGTAATGGCAGCGCTATGGAAATCCTATGAAAAAACATAATTTTTTCGAATGCAGGACTAACGTTGCATTACAGGCTTAAAGGCTGGCAGTACAGCTATACCAACAAGACTCGTAATGGCTGCATTGCTGTTTTAATGCTGAAATTACAATTTTTTCAGTGTTAAAACACGAACGCATTTTGAATAATAGGAGTTACTTAATTGCAAATTAACCACAGAAACATTAACAAAGTGTCAAACAGGTTGACGTGTATAAAAATCACTTTGGATTACTCAGGCCAAATGAAGCCCAAGTAAAGTTTGCAGTATTGGGTGAAATGCGCGTAGCGGAGTTCTACTGAAGAGGTGGTTGCAGCGGCACCCCATGCTAATTTGACATTTTGTGAAATACCGGTCGAAAGGTTGCAGCTATTCGGCACCTGTGTTTTGTTTATTTTTTTTTTATGGGATCAAAGCCTCAAACTTTAATTTAGAAAAAGGATGGCCATAGTATAACATGACCATCCATACGGTTGGAGAAAAACACCAACACTCAGGATAAAATTAATTTTTATTTGCACTGTGATAATATTTAATTTGCACTATTATTATGTTTATCATTCTTACACATATATAAGCATCAGTAAACTATAATAAAATAAAAGGATAGAACTTTGAATGAAAAGTTCAAGACAAAATGTCCATAGGAAAATTACCACACTCGAGTATGCTGGTTCTTGAACGATTCACAAAATATCCCAAAAGAAACAAATGTCTTCAGAAGAAATCCTCAGAAGAAATCCTCTGTTCCATTTCTTAACTCGGTTGCAGCAAAGAAAATGATAATCCTTTGAATCTCTGTGTTTGCGATAAATCACATCTCAGGATAATTGTTTGTGGGTAAATACAACCAGTCTAGATTTTTAAACCTCGCTTAGAATCCGTATGCAAGGAGAAAGGCTGAAAGGTAAATCTCTGCTACTTACGCTGAAAAGCTAGCTGTTAAAAAAACGCCAGACTAAACAGCTGAGCAGCCAGAGGGATTCTGAAACGCCAACACCTGACCTCCAATACACCCAAGCACCACTTAGACGGATAAATAAAGCAGGTAACTAGAACTTGAATTGCCACATTTGCCACATTTGCTCAAATGTACACATACAATGCAGCACATCAATGTCCCAATGTAGGAACGAATATAATCTTCTCCTCGTATGCCAGCATATGATCTTATTCAATATGTGGATAACAACTGCTCCTGCAGTACAGGGGACTAGCATCGAAAATGCCACCTCTCGATGGTTTCACGCCCTCTTGAACTCTCTCTTCAAAGCTCATTTTAACTTTCCCTTACGGTACTTGTCCGCTATCAGTCTCGCACCGGTATTTAGCCTTAGATGGAGTTTACCACCCACTTTGGGCTGCATTCCCAAACAATCTGACTCTGGGGAGGCCGGGTCCTGCTGCGCCGGGGGGCGCTACCGGCTTAACACGGTCTGCGGGCTGGGTCTCGATCAGAAGGACTCGGGCCCCCGTGTGGCAATTGGGCGGTCCGGTTTCCCTGACGCCACATTTTCTGTGCCCGCCGCAGGGCGGGGATTCGGCGCTTTCACCAAATTGGCTTTATCAATGCTTGTAATTTGCATTGCTCCACAGCTGCCTTAAATAGCAACCTGTAAAGGATCATCCCTCAAAGTAAAACACGTGAATAAGAATTCCTGCTTAATAATATAAACAAAAGAAGTTCACTGCTTAACCATGTAATACAATTATTACAACACTACACTTAAATTGACACTTTGTATCCTTTTGTGAAGTAGGTAAACAAGCATTATAAACCGAAGTTATTTGAGTATCGCCATCAAATTTACAATCAGTAACTGCCTGTATAATTGACCATTTTGGCTCAACTGCACAAGCAATTCTTTAATATTAAAGGTACAGGACACAGATTATTCAATGTTGAGCAACCAGTAAGTAAACATTACATGTAGTGTTACTGACCAATGTCAGAAATTATAGACATATCGGCCATCAATTTTACACTCAGGATCTTCCTGTGGTTGAACATTTTAGCTCATACAAATGAGACTAGACATTCAAGTCTTTTATTTAAAGGTACAGGGCACCAAGCATTGATCAACCACATTGGTAATGAAAAATATATTAAATATTGGTACATAGGGTTACTGACAATAGGCAGAAGTTATATATCATAACATAGATCTAATAAAAAAATCTATTATATACAGAGATTAAACATTTTATACAAATTACGGAAATTGAGAATATAGAAGTTTCTCATTAAGGCCCCCTGGGATAACGTGTCAAGATTTCAAGATTGAAAATCCATCTGCTCTCATGTTGTAATAATACTTTATTTAAATCACCCCCCCCTTATACCCAAACTTACTTTCTCAATCCCTATAAGGCTAAAAGTTTTGGGCAAGGAGTTATGATGGATTTTAAAATGTTGAGCTATAGTGGAGGTTTTAACTTTGTGTTCTATATCACGTAAATGTTCTAATGTTCTGTCACATAAGGCTCTTATAGTTTTGCCTACGTAAAAAAGTGGACAGACACATTTTGCTAAATAGATTACTCCTTCAGTTCTGCAATTAATTTTAGCTCCCTGCTTGTATATACGACCATCTTAGATACAAAATATCTGGCTTTCTGTATATAATTGCATGCTTTACAGATTCTACAGGGATAACAGCCTGATTCATTCTTGACATTCTGTAACCAATTTGATCTTACTGGGGGTCTTATATAAAAACTAATCACCAAATTATCTTTTAAATTTGATGGATAATCCCCTATTATTTTTGTCCAATCCTTGTCCGTCTGAAGTATAGGCCAGTGTTTTTTAAGTATACTCTTCATGTCTTTCCAACTCACATTGTATTGAGTAATGAACCTTATTTTCCTTTCTGGTTGCATTTTACTAGATGCGGTGCAATAAAGACTATGGGGCATATGTATCAAGCTCCATATGGAGCTTGATGCTCCGTGTTTCTGGCGAGCCTGCATGCTCACCAGAAACAGCAGTTATGAAGCATATCCATATCCTGTCCGTCTGCTCTGACGAGTACAATCGTGTTGATTTACATCTCCCTCTTGTGAGCTGCTGGTGCAATGCTGAATACGGCGAGCGTATTGCTCACCATATTCAGCGAGGTCTGGTCCGCAGTGTCGGATCAGGTCCACCAGACCATGATAACTAGAGGCCTATCAATTGGACTTATGTTGCTGACACTATTATACCCATTTTTTTATAACTTTCCCCATTTCTTAAAACACTTGCAGTGAGATTACGAGTTTTTGTCGGTAATGGTGTGCGGGGCTAACGCTCAGTTTCAGCTCACCGCTCACCTACA
Organism: Bombina bombina; assembly: GCF_027579735.1. NCBI lineage: Eukaryota > Metazoa > Chordata > Amphibia > Anura > Bombinatoridae > Bombina > Bombina bombina. The sequence goes on from NC_069503.1 coordinate 1,092,362,333, forward strand.
AACAGTGCTTGTATTACGGGGTTTTTTTACCCCGGCGTTAGCCTCTAAAAAGTGAGTGGAGAGCAAAATTTAGCTCCACATCTCACCTCAATACCAGCGCTGCTTACGGTAGCGGTGAGCTGGCAAAATGTGCTGAAAAAAAACCTAACACCTGCAAAAAAGCAGCGTTCAGCTCCTAACGCAGCCCCATTGATTCCTATGGGGAAAGACAATGTATGTCTACACCTAACACCCTAACATGAACCCCGAGTCTAAAAACCCCTAATCTTACATTTATTAACCCCTAATCTGCCACCCCCGACATTGTCACCATCTACATTATATTATTAACCCCTAATCTGCCGCTACGGACACCGCCGCCACCTACATTATACTAATGGACCCCTAATCTGCTGCCCCCAACATCGCCGCACCCTACATTATATTTATTAACCCCTAATCTGCCACCCCCAATGTCGCCGCAATCTAACTACAATTATTAACCCCTAATCTGCCGCCCTCATTGTCGCCGCCACTATAATAAAGTTATTAACCCCTAAACCTAAGTCTAACCTAAGTCTAACCCCCCTAACTTAAATATAATTTAAATAAAACGAAATAAAATTACTACAATTAAATAAATTAATCCTATTTAAAGTTACATACTTACCTATAAAATAAACCCTAAAATAGCTACAATATAACTAATAATTACATTGTAGCCATCTTAGGGTTTATTTTTATTTTACAGGCAACTTTGTATTTATTCTAACTAGGTACAATAGTTATTAAATAGTTATTAACTATTTAATAACTACCTAGTTAAAATAAAGACAAATATACCTGTAATATAAATCCTAACCTAAGTTACAATTACCTAACACTAACCCCTTGAAGATTACCCTACCTTGAGCCATATTCACCCAGCCTGGCACAAGTGGTCCTCCAGAGGGGCAGAAATCTTCATCCGATCTGGGCAGAAGAGGACCTCCAGACGGGCAGAAGTCTTCATCCAGGCGGCATCTTCTATCTTCATCCATCCGGAGCAGGTCCATCTTGAAGCCAGCCGACGTGGAGCATACTCTTCTTCCGACGACTCCAGACGAATGAAGGTTACTTTAAATGACATCATCCAAGATGGCGTCCCTTAAATTCCGATTGGCTGATGATATGATGATGATAGAAGATGCCGCCTTGATGAAGACTTCTGCCCGTCTGGAGGTCCTCTTCTGCCCGGATCGGATGAAGACTTCTGCCCCTCTGGAGCACCACTTGTGCCCGGCTGGGCAAAGATGGCTCAAGGTAGGGTGATCTTCAAGGGGATAGTGTTAGATTTTATTAAGGGGGGATTGGGTGGGTTTTAGAGTAGGGTTGGGTGTGTGAGTGGTGGGTTTTAATGTTGAGGGGGTATTGTATTTTTTTTTTACAGGTAAAAGAACTGATTACTTTGGGGCAATGCCCTGCAAAAAAGACCTTTTAAAGGCTATTTGTAATTTAGTATAGGGTATGTATTTTTATTTTATTTTGGGTGGCTTTTTTATTTTATAAGGGGGAATAGATTAGGTGTAATTAGTTTAAAATTCTTGCAATTATTTTTTTATTTTCTGTAATTTAGTGTTTTGGTTTTTTTTGTACTTTATTTAATTTAATTGTAGTTAGTTTAGGTAATTAATTTAATGATAGTGTAGGGTTAGGTGTAATTGTAATTTTGTTTAGGATTTATTTTACAGGTATATTTGTTTTTATTTTAACTAGGTAAGTATTAAATAGTTAATAACTATTTAATAACTATTGTACCTAGTTAGAATAAATACAAAGTTGCCTGTAAAATAAATATAAACCCTAAGATAGATACAAATGTAACTATTAGTTATATTGTAGCTATCTTAGGGTTTATTTTACAGGTAAGTATTTAGTTTTAAATAGGAATAATTTATTTAATTGTAGTAATTTTATTTAGTTTTATTTAAAATGTATTTAAGTTAGGGGGGTTAGACTTAGGGTTAGGGGTTAATATATTTATGATAGTAGCGGCGACGTTGGGGGCAGCAGATTAGGGGTTAAAAATGTAGGTAGGTGTCGGCGATGTTAGGGACGGCAGATTAGGGGTTAATAAAATTTAACTAGTGTTTGCGAGGCAGGAGTGCGGCGGTTTAGGGGTTAATATATTTATTTAGGTGGCAGCAATGTCCGGTCGGAAGATTAGGAGTTAATAATTTTATTTAAGTGTTTGCAATGTGTGTGTGTGGGGGGGGGTTCGGTTTAGGGGTTAATAGGTAGTTTATGGGTGTTAGTGTACTTTTTAGCACTTTAGTTAAGAGTTTTATGTTACGGCATTAGCCCATAAAACTCTTAACTACGGACATTTAAATGCGGTAGGAGTCTTGACAGGAGAGGGTGTACCGCTCACTTTCTCCAAGACTCGTAATACCAGCGTTAGGAAAATCCCATTGAAAAGATAGGATACGCAATTGACATAAGGGGATTTGCGGTATGCTCGAGTCATGGAAAAAAGTGAGCGGTGCACCTGTACCTGCCAGACTCGTAATACCAGCGGGACCTCTCAACGCTGCTTTTTAAGGCTAATGCAAGACTCGTAATCTAGGTGTTGGTTAATTGACATGCCTCTTTTTTAAATTCAATATCACTAGTACAGTTTTGCCTAGCCCTTACAAACTGTGATACTGGAATCCCTGCCAATAGAGGACGGGGATGATGACTATCAGCTCTCAATAGGCTGTTAATAGATGTGGGCTTCCTATAAATTTTAGTAATTCATTTGTCAATTACTCTATAGATACTCAGATCAAGAAACTGTATCTCAGTACTGCTGTAATTAAGTGTAAATCTGAGATTCATCACTTTATTATTTAGACTATTTACAAAGTCTATTAACTGATTCTTATTTCCCTCCCAGATAAGCAGCACGTCATCAATGTATCGAAGCCACATACTGACGTGCTGCGTACCCGGGAGGTCAATATCAAAGACATATTTTGTTTCCCAAAAACCTAAATAGAGGTACGTGTAAGATGGGTCAAATTTAGCCCCCATTGTGGTGCCTCTAATTTGGATATAAAACCTATTGTCAAAGACAAAGAAGTTATGTTCCAGAGCAAATTGTAAAATCTCAACAAGAAAATTTGTATGCCTGCGCAAGGCTATGTCTCTCTGATTCAAATAAAAGAATACTGCCTGTATTCCCCTATTATGTGGAATACTAGAATAAAGTGATTCAATGTCTATCGTAGCCAAAAATGTGTTACTCGATATAGAAATATCTTGAATTTTTCTTAACAAATCTGGGGTATCTTGTACATAAGAATTTAATGTGGATACAAAGGGCTGTAAAAAATTATCTATGTATTCAACAAACTTCTCTAGTGGTCCCTGTATTCCCGCTACAATGGGTCTCCCTGGAGGATAGTCTATTCCAGACTTATGCACCTTAGAAATAGTGTAAAATATAGGGACTTTAGGATGACTAGGTAACAAAAAGTCGAATTAAAATTTACTGATGATATTGTCTAATGCTTGCAACAATATTTTTTCCAATTTGGACATAATTGTATTGATGGGATTCTGATCTAACTTTCGATATTGATGGGGGTCATTGAGTTGTCTACTACACTCATTATAATATTTAGTTGTGTTGTGAACTTCTATGTTGCCTCCCTTATCAGATGATTTAATATTTAAATCTACATTTGTCTGTAACTCAAAAATGGCTTGTCGCTCATCCTGTTGTAAATTATCCCATGTTATCTTATTGTCACCCAATGCTTTAATGTCTCTTTCTACCAGTTTAACAAAAGCCTCAAACACTGGGACTTTAGAATGTACAGGCATACATTTAGATTTCAATTTTAGCCCTGTGCTTAGTTGTGTTTGTGAGACACTATTATCTTCAGATTCTAGAAGTAGTGGCTCCTCCACTAGTTCATCACTTACATATGGTATATCATCCTTGTCACCAAGAAACAACTTATGACAGATAAGCTTCCTTGCAAATAATTGCAAGTCTTTTACTACTGTAAACCTGTTCAGTTTCTTTGTTGGGGAGAGGAAAAGACCCTTTCTAAGTACAATCAGTTGGGGTTCCGTTAAAGTAGTGGAAGAGAGATTAATAACAAGTCTATAATCTAATTGCGCTGGCATAATGCATAGTTCTGCCTGCCCCTATTCTCTTGTGTTTTTGTTTTGTTTTCTTTTTACTCCTTCTTGTCTTTGATCTTTTGGCATATCTTGTCCCTCTAAAGGGACCTGAGAATCAGAGTCCTGTGGTGTTTGACGATTAGGGGACCTGTCATTGTCATATTTACTTTTATTATTAGTGCGTCTAGTCCTATTAAATGTGTCCACTTCCTTATTCTTATAGTCAGCAAAGAGTAGGGAACAGCAACCAAACAATTAGGCACAGGAGCCAGGAGGCACATCAAATGAAACTCCAAGAGAAAAGATACTCCAGCCTTTGCAATGTACAGACACATGAACAATTGGATCAAATAAAGTTAAAAAAAAAAAAGTTCCGCTAGGAACTGGGGATCCCCAGAGCTGACTATGAAAAGTAGAAATTCAAATGTAGCCAATTTCTGTTTACAAACAATTGTGGCCCTTAATTAGATAGCCTGTTTCCAGGTATTATGTATCATCTCTCAATTCTACAATCCCTTGTTCGGCAAATAAACGACTTTTAGCAACACTTCCCTGGAAAATTATATTCCCATAAGTAATGGCCTTTGTTGGTTTTAGAGAGGAAGTCTATATGTGAAAGTAATGGCTTTATACTCCTTTCACTGTGTGGTCCCCCGCAATGAAACGGTTACTCCGAGTTATTCACTCAGTAGATATGGTCTCCTCCTCCCTTTCACCATGCGAATCACCGACATGCTGTAGTTACTGCTGATTTGGATACACTTGTTGCATTCACGGATATCTTTGGACTGCTGCCTCCTTTTTTTATTGGAACTTTATTTGAACCAATTGTTCATGTGTCTGTACATTGTATGTGCGTGTGATATAGGGATCTCAATTTTAATTAATTGCCATATGATTATATACATTTTTTGGCATATTAAATATAATAAATAAAATCACATTATGGTTACATTCGGCGAGATTACGAGTTTGGCATTAGCCTTAAAAAGCAGCGTTGAGAGGTCCCAACAATGCTTTTTATCTAACGCTGGTATTACGAGTTTGGCTGGTACAGGTCTACCGCTCACTTTTATTCTGCGACTCGAGGCTACTGCCAATCCCCTTATGTCAATTGTGTATCCTATCTTTCTAATGGGACTTGCCTAACGCTGGTATTACGAGCCTGGAAGAAGTGAGTGGTAGACCCTCTCTTGTCAAGACTTTGACCGCATTTAAAAGTCAGTAGTTAACAGTTTTATGGGCTAACATTGGAACATAAAACTCTTAACTAAAGTGCTAAAAAGTACACTAACACCCATAAACTACCTATTAACCCCTAAACTGAGGAACCTCTTACATCGCAAACACTATAATAAAATTATTTAACACCTAATCTGCCGACCGGACATCGCCGCCACCTACATTATACTTATGAACCCCTAATCTGCTGCCTCTAACATCGCCGACACCTACATTATATTTATTAACCCCTAATCTGCCGCCCCCAATAACGCCACCACCTACCTACAATTATTAACCCCTAATCTGCCGACCGGACATCGCCCCAATTTAATAAATGTATTAACCCCCTAAACCGCCGCACTTCCGCCTCGCAAACACTAGTTACATTTTATTAACCCCTAATCTGCCATCCCTAACATCGCTGACACCTACTTACATTTATTAACCCCTAATCTGCCACCCCCAATGTCGCCGCAACTATATTAAAGGTATTAACCCATAAACCTAAGTCTAAACCTAACCCTAACCCCCCTAACTTAAATATAATTTAAATTAAACTAAATAAATTTAACAAAATTAAATAAATTATTCCTATTTAAAACTAAATACTTACCGATAAAATAAACCCTAAAATAGCTACAATATAACTAATAGTTACATTGTAGCTAGTTTAGGATTTATATTTATTTCACAGGCAACTTTGTATTTATTTTAACTAGGTACAATAGTTATTAAATAGTTATTAACTATTTAATAACTACCTAGCTAAAATAAGTACAAAATTACCTGTAAAATTGAACCTAACCTAAGTTACAATTACATCTAACACTACACTATCATTAAATAAATTACTTAAACTACCTACAATTAATTACAATTAAATACAATAAACTAAATTACGGAAAAAAAACAAAACACTAAATTACATTAAAAAAAAATCACAAGAAGTTTAAGCTAATTACACCTAATCTAAGCCCCCTAATAAAATAAAAAAGCCCCCCCGAAATAATAAAATGCCCTACCCTATACTAAATTACAAATAGCCCTTAAAAGGGCCTTTTGCAGGGCATTTCCCCAAAGTAATCAGCTCTTTTACCTGTAAAAAAAAAATACAATACCCCCCAAAATTAAAAACCACCACCCACACACTCCTACTCTAAAACCCACCCAATATCCCCTTAAAAAAAACTAACACTACCCCATTGAAGATCACCCTACCTTGAGCCGTCTTCACCCAGCCGGGCACAAGTGGTCATCTGATCCGGTCAGAAGTCTTCATCCGATGGGGCAGAAGAGGTCCTCCAGACCGGCAGAAGTCTTCATCCTATCCGGGCAGAAGAGGACATCCGGACCGGGAGAAGGCTTCATCCAAGCGGCATCTTCTATCTTCATCCGTTCGAAGAGGAGCGACTCCATCTTGAAGACATCCGGCGCAGAGCATCCTTCCAGCACGACGACTAACGACGAATGACGGTTCCTTTAAATGACATCATCCAAGATGGCGTCCCTCGAATTCCGATTGGCTGATAGGATTCTATCAGTCAATTGGATTTAAGGTAGGAAAAATCTGATTAGTTGATGCAATCAGCATATCGTATTGAAGTTCAATCTGATTGACTGATTGGATCAGCCAATAGAATTAACCTCACATTCTATTGGCTGATTGAATCTGCCAATCGGATTTTTCCTACCTTAATTCCGATTGGCTGATAGAATCCTATCAGCCAATCGGAATTCGAGGGACGCCATCTTGGATGACGTCATTTAAAGGAACCGTCATTCATCGTTAGTCGCCGTGCTGGAAGGATGCTCTGCGCCGGATGTATTCAAGATGGAGTCGCTCCTCGTCGGATGGATGAAGATAGAAGATGCCGCTTGGATGAAGCCTTCTCCCGGTCCTGATGTCCTCTTCTGCCCGGATAGGATGAAGACTTCTGCCGGTCTGGAGGACCTTTTCTGCCCCATCGGATGAAGACTTCTGGCCGGATCGTATGACCACTTGTGCCCGGCTGGGTGAAGACGGCTCAAGGTAGGGTGATCTTCAATGGGGTAGTGTTAGGTTTTTTTAAGGGGGTATTGGGTGGGTTTTAGAGTAGTGGTGTGTGGTTGGTGGGTTTTAATGTTGGGGGGTATTGTATTTTTTTTACAGGTAAAAGAGCTGATCACTTTGGGGCAATGCCCCGCAAAAGGCCCTTTTAAGGGCTATTTGTAATTTAGTATAGGGTAGGGCATTTTATTATTTTGGGGGCTTTTTTATTTTATTAGGGGGCTTAGATTAGGTGTAATTAGCTTAAACTTCTTAATTTTTTTTTACTGTAATTTAGTGGTTTTTTTTTCGTAGTTTAGTTTATTGTATTTAATTGTAATTAATTGTAGGTAGTTTAGGTAATTTATTTAATGATAGTGTAGCGTTAGGTGTAATTGTAACTTAGGTTAGGTTTTATTTTACAGGTAAGTTTGTACTTATTTTAGCTAGGTAGTTATTAAATAGTTAATAACTATTTAATAACTATTGTACCTAGTTAAAATAAATACAAACTTGCCTGTAAAATCAAAATAAACCCTAAGAAAGATACAATGAAACTGTTAGTTATATTGTAGCTATCTTATGGTTTATTTTATATGTAAGTATTTAGTTTTAAATAGGAATAATTTATTTAATTGTAGTTATTTAATTTAAATTTATTTAAATTATATTTAAGTTAGGGGGCTGTTAGGGTTAGACTTAGGTTTAGGGGTTAATAACTTTATTATAGTAGCGGTGACGTTGGTGGCGGCAGATTAGGGGTTAATTAATTTAATATGGTTGCAGCAACGTTGGGGGGGGCAGATTAGGGGTTAATAACTAAAATGTAGGTGGCGACGGTGTCCAGAGCGGCAGATTAGAGGTTAATAGTATAATGCAGGTGGCGACAATGTCGGGGGCGGCAGATTAGGGGTTAATAAGTGTAATATTAGGGGTATTTAGACTCGGAGTTCATGTTAGGGTGTTAGGTGCAGACATATTTTTTTCTTTCCCCATAGGAATCAATGGGGCTGCGTTAGAAGCTGGATGCTGCTTTTTTGCAGGTGTTAGTTTTTTTTCCAGCCAGCTCAGCCCTATTGTTTCCTATGGGAGCACGTTTAGCCAGCTTACTGCTACCGTAAGCAACGCTGGTATTGAGGTGAGATGTGGAGCTAAATTTTGCTCTACGCTCACCTTTTTGCGGCTAACGACAGGTTTAAAAAAATCTATAATACCAGCGTTGGCTTAAGGTAGCATTAGAAATAAAAGCCTTGTTAGCCCTGCACCCCTGTTAACGCCAAACTCGTAATCTCGGCGATTGTTTGTTATTCAGCAGTTTATTCTGAAATTTTGTTATCTTATGGTAAATTTCTTCCCTTGAAGGTTGTTAACATTTATTTTGCGAGAATTGTCCTAGTGCTGGGAAAGATTAGCTTTATTCTTTTCTCAAATTTCTAACTTTATACTTTCTTTATTCTTGACTTTTCTAATCTTTTGAAAGTTTTATATATATACTGTATGTATATATATATATATATACACACACGTGTATATATATATATATATATATATATATATATATATATATATATATATATATATATATATATATATATACTTTGATTGGAGTAGCCATGTTAGTCCAGAGATTTAGATATCAAAATAACAAGAGTATTGCATTGAGCAATGATACTTTTTTATTGGACTAACTATACATTTATAAGATGACAAGCTTTCGGAAGAGATCCTTCCTTTATCAAGTCTGAAGCAATACACAGCAAGCTCTATTAAAGTCTATGGGGAGAAGAAAGCGCAGTTGCAATATCTGAAGTTAGCACCCATTGGGTTTTGCTAGTGTACAATTATTTTACCCAGCCACGTTAAAAGTTTACTTCCAGCGGTGTTTGCGCACGAGCAAAAGCACTAAATAGCGTGCCACTTGTAATATGGCCCTCAGTTGGTAACTAAAAGAAGAAGAACCAATCCCATAAGAACATTTCTTCCAGTATTTTTTAATACAACGACCAATTTTATAAGCAACACAACTATGCTCACTATCTACTTAACTAGATGTAGATACTGTCTGTGTCATTTTCATTGCACAGCTATTTTATTCAAGGAAATTGAAGTAGCTAGCAAATACATTTAAGATTACAATAAAATTGGCAACATCTGTGTCCTAAATAAAATTCAAATGTAAATATCAAGATGATTATGTTTTCAAGTATCATTGAAAGAACTGAGAATTTTCAAGTTTTATTGTAAGTTCCTTCATTGTTAGAAACTTAGAATTGGATAATTATTGAAGCTGATTAAAAAAAAATATTTAAATAATTTTACTGAGTGTTAAACATGATTTGCAACAAAGATTGAATGGGACAAGTACTCTAGAGAACAATAATCAGCAAATCTTTCATATAGTTAAAAGTAGCTAATTAACAAAATGTGATAACATTTTGGCACCTCTTATCATCTAATATTTTTTAAGTGTACACAAGTGCACATGTAGAAAATGTAGTAAATTGCTATTGTTTTATCGAAATATAGTTCTGTTACATAGTTGCAAACAATGTTATCATGTGAAAACATATTCTTATAAACGAGATAAAATAACAAAGCATTAAAACCTCAATCTCTTAAATGAATGCTAAGTTTAAAGGAAAGGGATGCTAAACCCAACATTATTTCTTTCATGATTCGAATAGAGCAGGCAATTTTAAGCAACTTTCTAATTTACTCCTATTATCAATTTTGCTTCGTTCTCTTGGTATCTTTATTGGAAAAAGCAGAAATGAAAGCTTAGTAGCCGGCCCATTTTTGGTTCAGCACCCAGGATAGAGCTTGCTTTTTGGTGGCTACATTTAGACACCAATCAGCAAGCGCTTCCCAGGTGCGGAACTTATAATGGGCCAGCTCCTAAAGCTTTCAATCCTGCCTTTTTATTAAAGATACCAAGAGAACAAAGAAAAATCGATAATAGGAGTATATTAGAAAGTTGCTTAAAATATCATGCTCTATCTGAATTATGAAAGAAAAATGTGGGTTTCGTATCCCTTTAACCCCTTAATGACCACAGCACTTTTCCATTTTCTGTCCGTTTGGGACCAAGGCTATTTTTACATTTTTGCGGTGTTTATGTTTAGCTGTAATTTTCCTCTTACTCATTTACTGTACCCACACATATTATATACCATTTTTCTCGCCATTAAATGGACTTTCTAAAGATACCAATATTTTCATCATATCTTATAATTTACTATAAAAAAAATTATAAAATATGAGGAAAAATTGAAAAAAAACCCACTTTTTCTAACTTTGACCCCCAAAATCTGTTACATATCTACAACCACCAAAAAACACCTATGCTAAATAGTTTCTAAATATTATCCTGAGTTTAGAAATACCCGATGTTTACATGTTCTTTGCTTTTTTTGCAAGTTATAGGGAAATAAATACAAGTAGCACTTTGCTATTTCCAAACCATTTTTTTTTTCAAAATTAGCGCTAGTTACATTAGAACACTGATATCTTTCAGGAATCTCTGAATATCCATTGACATGTGCATATATATTTTTAGTAGACATCCCAAAGTATTGATCTAGGCCCATTTTGGTATATTTCATGGCACCATTTCACCGCCAAATGCGATTAAATAAAAAAAATCGTTCACTTTTTCACAAATTTTTTCACAAACTTTAGGTTTCTCACTGAAATTATTTACAAACAGCTTGTGAAATTATGGCACAAATGGTTGTAAATTCTTCTCTGGGATCCCCTTTGTTCAGAAATAGCAGACATATATGGCTTTGGTGTTGCTTTTTGGTAATTAGAATGCCACTAAATGCCACTGCGCACCACACGTGTATTATGCCCAGCAGTGAAGGGGTTAATTAGGGAGCATGTAGGGAGCTTTTTGGGGTAATTTTAGCTTTAGTGTAGTGTAGTAGACAACCCCAAGTATTGATCTAGGCCCATTTTGGTATATTTCATGCCACCATTTCACCGCCAAATGCGATCAAATTAAAAAAAACGTAAAATATTTCAAAATTTTAGGTTTCTCACTGAAATCATTTACAAACAGCTTGTGCAGTTATGGCACAAATGGTTGTAAATTCTTCTCTGGGATCCCCTTTGTTCAGAAATAGCAGACATATATGGCTTTGGCGTTGCTTTTTGGTATTTTGAAGGCTGCTAAATGCCGCTGCGCATCACACGTGTATTATGGCTAGCAGTGAAGGGGTTAATTAGGTAGCTTGTAGGGAGCTTGCAGGGTTAATATTAGATTTAGTGTAGAGCTCAGCCTCCCACCTGAAACATCAGACCCCCTGATCCCTCCCAAACAGCTCTCTTCCCTCCCCCACCCCACAATTGTCCCCGCCATCTTAAGTACTGGCAGAAAGTCTGCCAGTACTAAAATAAAAGCTATATTTGTATTTTTTTGTGTTTTTTTTTAAAGCATATTTACATATGCTGTTGTGTACTATCCCCCCTTAGCCCCCAACCTCACTGATCCCCCCCAAACAGCTCTATAACCCTCCCACTCTAACTTAATGGGCGCCATCTTGGGTACTGGCAGCTGTCTGCCAGTACCCAGTTTAGAAGAAAAAATTTATTTGTTTTACATTTTTTAGACTTTTCTGTAGTGTAGCTTCCCCACACACAAAAACCAACCCCCCACCCCTCCACGATCTCTTTTTGTGTTTAATTTTTTTTTGTGCTTAGGCCACTTAACATTTAACTTTTTATTCATTTTCCGTAGTGTAGCGGTTCCCACCCGCTCCCGCCCCGTGCACGCGCCCGCCCGCCACCCTCCGTGCACGCGCGCGCGTCCGTGCGCGCCCCCGACGGTCCCGCCCCCCTCGACGTCACACGGCACACCGATGGCCACCCACCTGCCTCCCAAAACGGCTCCCACCCACCAACGATACCGGCCATCGATGTCCGGTGCAGAGAGGGCCACAGAGTGGCTCTCTCTGCATCGGATGGCCATGTAAGGTTATTGCAGGATGCCTCCATATCGAGGCATCACTGCAATAACCGGAAAGCAGCTGGAAGCGAGCAGGATCGCGTCCAGCTGCTTTCCACACCGAGGATGTGCAGGGTACGTCCTCAGGCGTTAACTGCCTTTTTTTTGAGGACGTACCCTGCACGTCCTCGGTCATTAAGGGGTTAAGGAGCTAAAAGGCACCTTATTTAGAAGTTACATAGATTCCACTGATCTCCAAGGAGTCTAGCTACATCTGTTATATTTATTCATACTGGACATGTTTTGTCAATAAAAGAGACATTTAACATTGTACATTTTTTACATAAAAGTTTGTTTATGTGTAGTAAAAAAACATTTACACTATACTACAATTATTTAGTGTATCTCTTTGTCTTGTAATTTAACTCTAAACATTGTAGATTTTCTGATTGCCCCAGGAATTGTCAAGTGCATACTCAAGACTTCACTACCTTAACCCTGCTTTGATGCGCACAGCCATTATGTGCTCAGGCTAGTAATTGGAATCTACAACAGAGATGAATAAACTAGGCTATTTTATCGAGGTTCAAATATACTTTTATTTCAATAGTTAAGGGGACATGAAACCCATTTTTTTTTTCTTTTGTGATTTAGAGAGCTTACATGTTTAAACAACTTTTTGAGTCCTTTTATTATCAATTTGGCTTCATTCTCTTGGTATCCTTTATTGAAGGATCAGCAATGTGAAACTGGGAGTTAGCTGAACACTATGGTAAGCCAAAGATGAGAGCCATATATGTGCAGACACCAATCAGCAGCTAGCTCCAAGAAAAAGCCAATTAGATATCAAGAGAAAGCCAATTAGATAATAGAAGTAAATTGGAAATGTGTTTAAAATTGTATGCTCTTTCTAAATCATGAAAGAAAAATGTTGGGTTTCATGTTACTTTTTTAAGCAACTAATAATTAAAACATACATTTGCATATTATTTTCATACTATTTTTTACTTTGAAGGCATCTTCATGTCTAGAAGTTTTTATTGTGTGTTGTGACTCCATTTCTGTGGCTATTTAAGGGCACACATAAACAAGCACAATTGGACAGAAAGAGGCTGCTGCCAGGTGGTATTCAACAGAGAATGAGCTAATGAGGCATTGTTCATTCCTGGCTGAGCACTTCTCTATTAAGCAATGCATTTGCAGAATGGAGGGAGTTCAGGTCTATGAATTCCTTGGTAATGGGCTCCAGTCTCTCAGTCTAGTGGAAAAACAGATTTTTTTTTTAGATAGAAATTACTTGAAAATCAAGCAAAGAGTATTGCAAAGGTTATTCACTATGCATGAATAAACTTTTAAGTTGAATTACAATTTGAGTTTAATGTATCTTTAACATGTGTGTCCATTGCTAGTGTCCAGAAACCTACAAAGGGTCCCTTGTACTAAATGTAGCGAATGGGCAGTAAACAATGTTCCACTGCCCGGATGTACCATTACACAAGCACTTGCATGTTCAACTAAGCCCTTGGAAATCTTTGTTTTGCTCTTGACGATACGTGCTTGTCATCCACACAATATAGCTATGGAAGATGATGACCGCATGTTGTCATCCTAGCGGGTGCTGCTTTCAGAACTGATCTTGGCCCCCTTGCAGTCTTTTACGGCTAGATTTGGAGTTTGGCGGTAAAAGGGCTGTTAACGCTCCGCGGGTTTTTTTCTGGCCGCACCATAAATTTAACTCTGGTATCGAGAGTTCAAACAAATGCTGCGTTAGGCTCCAAAAAAGGAGCGTAGAGCATTTTTACCGCAAATGCAACTCTCGATACCAGAGTTGCTTACGGACGCGGCCGGCCTCAAAAACGTGCTCGTGCACGATTCTCCCATAGGAAACAATGGGGCTGTTTGAGCTGAAAAAAAACCTAACACCTGCAAAAAAGCAGCGTTCAGCTCCTAACGCAGCCCCATTGTTTCCTATGGGGAAACACTTCCTACGTCTGCACCTAACACTCTAACATGTACCCCGAGTCTAAACACCCCTAGCCTTACACTTATTAACCCCTAATCTGCCGCCCCCGCTATCGCTGACCCCTGCATTACACTTTTAACCCCTAATCTGCCGCTCCGTAAACCGCCGCCACCTACGTTATCCCTATGTACCCCTAATCTGCTGCCCTAACATCGCCGACCCCTATGTTATATTTATTAACCCCTAATCTGCCCCCCACAACGTCGCCGACACCTACCTACACTTATTAACCCCTAATCTGCCGACCGGACCTGAGCGCTACTATAATAAAGTTATTAACCCCTAATCCGCCTCACTAACCCTATCATAAATAGTATTAACCCCTAATCTGCCCTCCCTAACATCGCCGACACCTACCTTCAATTATTAACCCTTAATCTGCCGACCGGAGCTCACCGCTATTCTAATAAATGTATTAACCCCTAAAGCTAAGTCTAACCCTAACACTAACACCCCCCTAAGTTAAATATAATTTTTATCTAACGAAATAAATTAACTCTTATTAAATAAATGATTCCTATTTAAAGCTAAATACTTACCTGTAAAATAAATCCTAATATAGCTACAATATAAATTACATTTATATTATAGCTATTTTAGGATTAATATTTATTTTACAGGTAACTTTGTATTTATTTTAACCAGGTACAATAGCTATTAAATAGTTAAGAACTATTTAATAGTTACCTAGTTAAAATAATTACAAATTTACCTGTAAAATAAATCCTAACCTAAGTTATAATTAAACCTAACACTACCCTATCAATAAACTAATTAAATAAACTACCTACAATTACCTACAATTAACCTAACACTACACTATCAATAAATTAATTAAACACAATTGCTACAAATAAATACAATTAAATAAACTATCTAAAGTACAAAAAATAAAAAAGAACTAAGTTACAGAAAATAAAAAAATATTTACAAACATAAGAAAAATATTACAACAATTTTAAACTAATTACACCTACTCTAAGCCCCCTAATAAAATAACAAAGACCCCCAAAATAAAAAATTCCCTACCCTATTCTAAAATACAAAAATTACAAGCTCTTTTACCTTACCAGCCCTGAACAGGGCCCTTTGCGGGGCATGCCCCAAGAATTTCAGCTCTTTTGCCTGTAAAAAAAAACATACAATACCCCCCCCCCCCCCAACATTACAACCCACCACCCACATACCCCTAATCTAACCCAAACCCCCCTTAAATAAACCTAACACTAAGCCCCTGATGATCTTCCTACCTTGTCTTCACCATGCCAGGTTCACCGATCCGTCCTGGCTCCAAGATCTTCATCCAACCCAAGCGGGGGTTGGCGATCCATAATCCGGTGCTCCAAAGTCTTCCTCCTATCCGGCAAGAAGAGGACATCCGGACCGGCAAACATCTTCTCCAAGCGGCATCTTCTATGTTCTTCCATCCGATGACGACCGGCTCCATCTTGAAGACCTCCAGCGCGGATCCATCCTCTTCTTCCGACGACTAGACGACGAATGACGGTTCCTTTAAGGGACGTCATCCAAGATGGCGTCCCTCGAATTCCGATTGGCTGATAGGATTCTATCAGCCAATCGGAATTAAGGTAGGAATTTTCTGATTGGCTGATGGAATCAGCCAATCAGAATCAAGTTCAATCCGATTGGCTGATCCAATCAGCCAATCAGATTGAGCTCGCATTCTATTGGCTGTTCCGATCAGCCAATACAATGCGAGCTCAATCTGATTGGCTGATTGGATCAGCCAATCGGATTGAACTTGATTCTGATTGGCTGATTCCATCAGCCAATCAGAAAATTCCTACCTTAATTCCGATTGGCTGATAGAATCCTATCAGCCAATCGGAATTCGAGGGACGCCATCTTGGATGACGTCCCTTAAAGGAACCGTCATTCGTCGTCTAGTCGTCGGAAGAAGAGGATGGATCCGCGCTGGAGGTCTTCAAGATGGAGCCGGTCGTCATCGGATGGAAGAACATAGAAGATGCCGCTTGGAGAAGATGTTTGCCGGTCCGGATGTCCTCTTCTTGCCGGATAGGAGGAAGACTTTGGAGCACCGGATTATGGATCGCCAACCCCCGCTTGGGTTGGATGAAGATCTTGGAGCCAGGACGGATCGGTGAACCTGGCATGGTGAAGTAAAGGTAGGAAGATCATCAGGGGCTTAGTGTTAGGTTTATTTAAGGGGGGTTTGGGTTAGATTAGGGGTATGTGGGTGGTGGGTTGTAATGTTGGGGGGGGGGTATTGTATGTTTTTTTTTACAGGCAAAAGAGCTGAAATTCTTGGGGCATGCCCCGCAAAGGGCCCTGTTCAGGGCTGGTAAGGTAAAAGAGCTTGTAATTTTTGTATTTTAGAATAGGGTAGGGAATTTTTTATTTTGGGGGTCTTTGTTATTTTATTAGGGGGCTTAGAGTAGGTGTAATTAGTTTAAAATTGTTGTAATATTTTTCTTATGTTTGTAAATATTTTTTTATTTTCTGTAACTTAGTTCTTTTTTATTTTTTGTACTTTAGATAGTTTATTTAATTGTATTTATTTGTAGCAATTGTGTTTAATTAATTTATTGATAGTGTAGTGTTAGGTTAATTGTAGGTAATTGTAGGTAGTTTATTTAATTAGTTTATTGATAGGGTAGTGTTAGGTTTAATTATAACTTAGGTTAGGATTTATTTTACAGGTAAATTTGTAATTATTTTAACTAGGTAACTATTAAATAGTTCTTAACTATTTAATAGCTATTGTACCTGGTTAAAATAAATACAAAGTTACCTGTAAAATAAATATT
The DNA here is from genome assembly GCF_027579735.1 of Bombina bombina. Lineage (NCBI taxonomy): Eukaryota > Metazoa > Chordata > Amphibia > Anura > Bombinatoridae > Bombina > Bombina bombina. The sequence goes on from NC_069503.1 coordinate 1,092,379,474, forward strand.
AATCCTAAAATAGCTATAATATAAATGTAATTTATATTGTAGCTATATTAGGATTTATTTTACAGGTAAGTATTTAGCTTTAAATAGGAATCATTTATTTAATAAGAGTTAATTTATTTCGTTAGATAAAAATTATATTTAACTTAGGGGGGTGTTAGTGTTAGGGTTAGACTTAGCTTTAGGGGTTAATACATTTATTAGAATAGCGGTGAGCTCCGGTCGGCAGATTAGGGGTTAATAATTGAAGGTAGGTGTCGGCGATGTTAGGGAGGGCAGATTAGGGGTTAATACTATTTATGATAGGGTTAGTGAGGCGGATTAGGGGTTAATAACTTTATTATAGTAGCGCTCAGGTCCGCTCGGCAGATTAGGGGTTAATAAGTGTAGGTAGGTGTCGGCGACGTTGTGGGGGGCAGATTAGGGGTTAATAAATATAACATAGGGGTCGGCGATGTTAGGGCAGCAGATTAGGGGTACATAGGGATAACGTAGGTGGCGGCGGTTTACGGAGCGGCAGATTAGGGGTTAAAAGTGTAATGCAGGGGTCAGCGATAGCGGGGGCGGCAGATTAGGGGTTAATAAGTGTAAGGCTAGGGGTGTTTAGACTCGGGGTACATGTTAGAGTGTTAGGTGCAGACGTAGGAAGTGTTTCCCCATAGGAAACAATGGGGCTGCGTTAGGAGCTGAACGCTGCTTTTTTGCAGGTGTTAGGTTTTTTTTCAGCTCAAACAGCCCCATTGTTTCCTATGGGAGAATCGTGCACGAGCACGTTTTTGAGGCCGGCCGCGTCCGTAAGCAACTCTGGTATCGAGAGTTGCATTTGCGGTAAAAATGCTCTACGCTCCTTTTTTGGAGCCTAACGCAGCATTTGTTTGAACTCTCGATACCAGAGTTAAATTTATGGTGCGGCCAGAAAAAAACCCGCGGAGCGTTAACAGCCCTTTTACCGCCAAACTCCAAATCTAGCCGTAAGGCAGCTAACAAGGTTAAGCCTCAGTTTGAAGATTTGTGGGATGTAAGTGACATCACCACACCCAATTGTCAATTAGACCCCAAAACCCCGGAAGTAACAGGCAAAGTAAATAGGAGAAGGAAGCTGAATGGAGGGTTAAACCCCTTTGATTTCAGCTCCCTTAACTCCTACACACCTCCAAGACATACCATAGGAATGGTAACCACCTGCCCTTTCCAATGGTGTTATGGGGTCATAAAACATATAAAAAAACCCTACATTTCTTATAAAGCTTGTCCCTATGTGCCTGTAACATTTTATCAAACAGCCCAGACACCCCGATATTCCCTTGTTTTGAAGCCTATAACCTCCTTTTTAACATTAAGCCCCTATATAAGTTTTAATATCCAGGTCACTGTAGTAGCAGTGATCACTGGGTGTGAAAAAATGTTCAATTATTTGAACAGAGGCTACTTGCAAACAAAGTTATACAAATATACCAAAAGGCCCTAATTTATCTGGGGATAACATCTTCTTCTTTTCCATATAGAGTTTAGGAGGGAAAATACATACTTTGTTTTACAACCTTGTTTATTCAATTTTTTTATATATATATATTTTTTTTTTTTTCCAAAAGTTTTATTAAAGTAAAGAGAATTTGCATACAAATTTGTTTATTCAATTTTTTTATATATATATATATATATTTTTTTTTTTTCCAAAAGTTTTATTAAAGTAAAGAGAATTTGCATACAAATGGATTTAAATAAGTAAACAGATAAATGTTTCAAGTTATGTATACAATATTCAAACATTCAATAGTGGAAAACATTTCACATTATCCTAATACTCAGCTTATCAATACATGATGAGACTGTAGAAATTACTCATTACACATTACACAATACACGCACCAGAATACCGGCTTTAATCTGTAACCTATTGGCTTGGTAGTTAGCATTCCAATTTTCCATAAATGTTGCATTTAGGTGTGAATTGTATAAGATAGTATAAACGCCAGGCCTACTATTGCATATTATGCTTCAGGGTGAATATATATCTTAGTAGTGGTCTGTAGGTCTCGAGTTCAAATACTCCTCCCACAAGAAGTATAGTGAGTGGTAATCTTCCTGTCGGTGTGTCTGTTTGTAATGATATTTTTCTAACTCTATGTTATGTGTGACTGCTTGCCTCCAAACCTTCACTGTGGGAAGTTCCATTTGTTTCCAATTTAATGGTATCAGTCTTTTAGCTGTGTTGACCATTATCGTTAAAAGCGACAACCTCAACTTACATTTTATCTTTGGGAAGTGATTAAAAACGAAAAACCATACATCAAATGACATGGGTATATTCAATGCTAGTGCAATTTCTTTCTCGATTGCCTCCCAGTAGGTTTTAGCTTTCGGACACTGCCACCAAATATGATATGGAGTACCACTGTCTTGGCAGCCTCTCCAGCATGTAGCTGGGGTATTTGGAAATAACTGATGCAGACGGGCAGGTGTGTAGTACCACCTGCACAGCAGTTTAAGGTTCATTTCAAGCATGGAAATTGAAGAAGAGGCTTTACCCATGTGTTTGAATACATCATACCATGTTTGCTCGGGGATCGTGCTACCGATTTCCCTTTCCCATTTACTGACATATGTTGGTAGGGTTTTAAAGTGGGACGATTGGAGTTGCTTATGCGCTATCAAGAGTATGCCTTTGTCAGGGAGTGGATTAGTGCACAAATTTTCAAAAGGGGTTAGGGAGCGAGTAAAGAGTGGTTTAGATGGATGTGTAGAAAGAAAATGGAACAGTTGTGAGTATGACAACCAGTTTTGTAGTTGGGGCCCAATGCTGGCTGTTAGATCAGTATGTGATTTGATCTTCCCCTCTGTAAATAGGGTGTAGATCGGGAAAGAGTTCTGAATGGTTATCGCTTGTGGATTATGTATTTTAATATTTAACGGGCAGGCTATATTTCCTACTATTGGGGTCAGAGGAGAATGTATGGAAGAGATATGTGTATATTGTCGTACAATTTTATCCCATAATTTGTAGGTTTCTCGGGTAGGGGTAGAAATTGTTGTTGAGAGTAATCTCTGGTTAGGGGGGAGCCAACAATTCCCACTTATATTATTATTATTGTTCAAAAGATTTTCTATTTGGACCCATTCTTTATCTGTTGCATGTCTACACCAGTCAACTATCCTAGTCATGAAGGTAGCTAACCTATAGTGTTGTATGTTTGGTGCTCCTATGCCCCCTAGGTCCCTTGGTCTGTATAAGGTAGCAGTAGCGATACGTGGGCGTTTATTTGCCCAGATAAAATTATTCAATGCCTTTTGCAGCTTATGAACTAACGAGTCAGGGAGTGGGATAGGCAGGGTTTGCAGAAGATATAATATTTTGGGTAATATTATCATTTTTAGTGCATTAAGTCTGCCTAACCATGATATGGATTTTCCATTCCAGCTTCTTAGTATAGAGTTTATATTTAGGGTGAGACTTTCATAGTTTAATGTTATGACATCCTGTATGTTTGGAGTTATGTAAACTCCTAAGTATTTAACTGCTTTTCCCTTCTGTTTGAATTGAAATTGATGTTGTATGTTGGTTAGAACTGTTGGCGATAAATTTATATGTATCAGTTCGGACTTCATAATGTTTATGCTAAAGTTTGAAAATCTCCCGTACGTTTCTAACGCATCCATCAAGGCAGGGACTGTAGTGTCTAGGTTTGTGAGGGTAAGAAATATGTCATCCGCGTAAAGCGTGATTTTGTATTCTGCTAGACCTATCTGGATCCCTGTAATGGCAGTGTTCTGTCGTATGTATGAGGCTAAAATTTCTATTGACAGGACGAAAAGTAGCGGTGAAAGGGGGCATCCCTGACGGGTTCCATTATTAATTTGGAAGGGGCTTGAGAAGGAGTCATTTAGCTTAACTTTTGCTTGAGGTGCGTTATATAAAGCAAATATTTTCATTACTAGTTCTTGGTCAAATCCAAATTTAAATAAGGTTTGTTTTAGAAAGGCCCAGTCGAGCCTATCAAAGGCTTTTTCCGCGTCCATAGATATGAACGCGGAGGGGATCTGGTGATTGTGGGCGTATTCCATAAGATTCAAAATTTTGGTGGTGTTGTCCCGTGCTTCACGTGTAGGCGTAAAGCCTGCTTGATTTAAATGTATCAGGGATGGGAGGACCGAATTGACCCTGGTTGCTAAAATTTTTACATATAATTTGATATCTACATTAAGTAGAGAAATCGGGCGGAAATTTGCAGGTGTGTTTGGCTGTTTACCCGGTTTTGGAAGCACTGATACTTGTGCCTCAAGCATTGCGGGTGGGAATGGGTTCTCCTCTGTGACCTCGTTAAAAAGTTGAACAAGATGGGGGACAAAGATAGAGGAGAAGGTTTTGTAGTATTTGGCTGTCAAGCCGTCTGGGCCTGGGCTCTTCCCGCTAGGTAAGTTAGTTATGGCATATTGGAGTTCCTGTGAGGTTATAGGTCTTTTCAAAATTTGTAATTGTTCTGATGTGATTTTAGGGACCTGACAATTGTCTATATATGCACGAAGGTGAAAGTGATGTTCCTCTGTCAAGGGGGTTTTAGTGATATTATAAAGGTCTGTGTAATAATTCCGAAAAGTGTCAAGAATATCTTTAGTTGTGTAAAGTGGAGACATGTTTTGGGCTATGGATTTCATATATAAATGATTTGAATTTTTTCTTTTTTAGCGCGCGTGCCAATAATTTGCCTGCTCTATTGCTTTCATAATAAAACATGCTGTTCGTTTTCTTGTGGAGCGCTTGATATTCTATTTCCAAGAAACTGTCTAAAGCTTTTCGAGCTTCTTGATATTTCTGTGTTATTGCGGAATCATTTGGATTTCTTTTTAATGCGTGATCTAATTTTGCAAATGCTTCCGTTAAATCATTATATTGTTGACGAGTTTGTTTTTGGTGTAACGCTTTTAGTTTTATCAATTCTCCCCGGATTACGCATTTATGCGCTTCCCATACAATATATTTATTTCCTACCGAATTAACATTGTGGGTAAAATATTCAGATATGAGTGTGGATAGCTTATCTAAGGTGGATGGGTTAGTCAATAAAGTGTCGTCTAGTCTCCAGCTAAAGGGGTCTAAGGGTGTTTCGGGCCATGAAAATTTTAACATGACTGCCGAGTGGTCAGACCAAAAGGTAGGTAATATCTCACAACGGCGGACCGTAGTTAGACCTTTTTGATTAGTAAAGATATAATCTAGTCTACTGTGCGATTTGTTAGGGTTTGAAAAGAAGGTATAGTCTTTTTTCTCTGTGTGTACAAAACGCCAGATGTCATATAGGTTGAGGTTTTTCAAACTCTTCCACAGAAGTGTGGAGGTTTTTTTGGATATTAAAATTTTAGGATTGGAGCTATCTTTCTCTGGTTGTAAAGGAAAATTGAAGTCTCCCGCCAAATAGATAGGGCCTTTTGCAAGGTCTAAAATTTTCTTGAATACATTTTGAAAGAAAGGGGCTTGCTTGAAGTTAGGGGCATATATATTGACCAATGTTATAGGCCTGCCGTATAAAAGTCCCATGAGCCCTAGAAATCTGCCTTCACTGTCTTTGCTCATATTGGTTAAAGTGAATGGGATCCCCTTTTTAATTAGTATACTAACTCCTGCTTTTTTGTTAGGTCCTGAACTATGATAGTGTGTCGTGAATGCTTTCCCAAAATATTTGGGTTCCTTATTGTGTTGAAAGTGCGTTTCCTGCAAAAAAAGGATATCTGCTTGTTTTTTTGATAAATCTGAAATTGCTTTAGAGCGTTTTTGGGGTGAGTTCAGGCCTTTGGCGTTCTGTGTTAATAATGTGAGTGAACGTGTGTCATTACCTGTAGACTGTGGCATCTCTACTTATATAGTGGGACACAGATGTCTGGAATGCAGCACGGTATCTGGTGCAAAGTCTACGCACGTTAAGTTTAGGAAAGCATTGTATCTGTAAAATAAATCCACTTCAATATAAACATTGCAAACAGTATATGCAAACAAATAAACAAGCAAACAAACAAACAAACATGATATGGAACTATTACTTTAACATGAAATCAAGGCTCTCTTCCTAATGTAGGGCATATTGAGAGCAATATTTGGGGAATTCAACAGTAAATTGCAATAACAAGCCCTAGTGTCATATCTAAATAGAAGTTATCTATTCTGGCTAAGTTATATTGTGGATTATGAAATCGCACTTATTTAAAACATGTATAACAAAGAAAACAAACAGTATGGGAATTTGTCTTAAATTCAAACCTTGACAAATCTATCTTAGGATCAGACATACGGGACCTTACATACTGTCCAATTTAAGGAGACGTGTTAGATAAGTGTGGGCTAGGAGCACTTTTCCCTTGTAGTGTGGCATCTGCAGTTTTTCCTTTCTTGGCAGACACTGTACGCCACATTGGTGTCGTCCTATTTGGCCTCTTTGTAGCTGGTAATATTAGATCTGTTGACTAATCTGTCTCTATAGGGTCTATACCCAATGATGAGCAAAAGTCAGAAATGTCCTCTGTGGATCTACAGATGAGTCTCGTGTTGTTTCTGAGGACCCATATTTGTGCTGGGAAACCCCATCTGTATGGGATCTTTTTGTTCCGCAGTGCCGTTGTAAGGGGTGCAAATTCTTTCCTTTTTTGCAAGGTTTCATATGATAAGTCCTGGTAGAACTGGACTACCGTGCCTCTAAATCTAACTGGTTGATTCTTGCGGGCCTGGTTCAGTAACATCTCTTTCTCCAGGAAATTTTTAAATCTAATTACTATGTCCCTGGGGGGTGCTGTGGCTGGTGGCTTAGGACGGAGGGATCGGTGCGCCCTCACCCACTGTATATCAGTGGTATGTGAAGAGTCCTTGATATGTTGAAACAAGGCTTGTAGGTATACTGGGAAATCTCGAGGCAAAACATCTTCAGGTACTCCCCGTATTCTTAGATTCTTTCGTCGACTGCGATTCTCCAAGTCTTCCAATTTCTCTTGGAGGTTGTATATAATATCCTGTTGTGAGGAAATTTGTTCAGTCAAAGTATGCACTTCTTCTTTCAATTGATCATGGTTGGTCTCTAGTGATTCCATTTGGAACCCCAATGTGTGGATATCTTGTGCCATCGTGGCTAGTTCTTCTCTTATGCATGTGCGCACTATATTTGCTATATCTTGTTTAGATGGCAAATTATGTAGTAGCGATGCTGAAAGTTGTGGCTCAGGCGATGGAGGGCTCATATTATTATCTGGTTGAGAGTCTATGATTGGGGACTGTCCCCCTGCGTTGGTGTTTGTCCGTGTGGTATCTTTTGGATCTACAGTTTGTAAAAAGGAGGACATAGATAGTGTCTTGATAGTAGTAGTAGATTTTGGAGCTTTGTCAGGCCTAATTGAACGCCTGGACGCCATTGTTTCTGTAGAGAAGTTTCAATAAACTATATAAAAGTCTACTGTGCAATAGAGTCTGCAGGCTTTATCAAACTTTCAGTGTTTCCTATTATAGGTGGGTTCAACCGCCAGTGAAATACTCCCCCGTTGCGTACTGTGCAGCACTTATGACTTTTATCAGACAACCATGTGGGTGAAATTAATGTCCTATAAAGTCAGGGAGTTCAACTGATGTGTTTAACAGCAATGTCTCTAGTGAATCTTGGTGTGTTCATTACAGTATATTGCCTTGAGATCCTTAGCTGATGTTTAAAGCCATAGAGCTCGGTTCACGCCTCTTCCATATACATTCTCATTCACAAATGTTAGTCACTATGTCTTTAACATCTAATCGTACTTGGAAATGTGGCAGTCAAAGTTCACGCCACTAATTGTGGTTATAAATCGCCCCCTGTTTAAAAAGCTTTTGAGTCAGGGTTTGGCTCCTTATGTTATAAACCTTAAAGCTGTGTAGTGTGAGCGCTGCAGCCGCCACGTGGCTGTTTAGCTTACCCGTCCGTGCGGCAGTTCAGAGGCATGGTAGTCAGATTGCCCACTTAAGGATAAATGACCGCAAAGTCCAGTGGTCTGCAAACTGCTTCGTCGAAGGAGCGTAAGTGTTCGTTGTGCTTCTTTTATGCTTTGAAGTTTTCCAATGGTAGTCGGGCTTCACTTCCGGCTTAGCGCATGGCGCCAGTGACACTGAAAGTTGTTGGCGATAATCACCTTATCAGTTGCCGCTGCTCCATAAAAGTTGTCTCGTCATGAGCACCAAGAGTTTAGTGTTCAGTTCCCATACTGTTTAGTCCAAATAGCGATATTTATAATGCCAGAATTTTAGTATGATAAGGGCTAATTGCACGGAGCTCCGGTTTTACACTGCACTCATGGCAGCTTCCGGCTCCGCCCCCCCTATATATATTTTTTTTAATTAAATGGTCCCTACGCACTTATAATAGGCCATTAAAAAGGCCTAGAGACCTGGGAGAAAGACCCCAGGTTTTAAAACCCAGAAGCCCTCTTTAAAATAAAGCCCCTATATAAATTTTCATAGCCATGTGATCACTGTGGTAATAGTGATTACCTGGCAATCTGGCATGAATAAATGTGCATTTGTTTGAGAAGAGGCTCAAAAGGAGCACTTCTAAGTTAGCTAATTAAACCCAAATGTCCTAAATTAAATGATAATAACCCCTTCTTTTTTTTACTATAGAATTTAGAAAAAAACACAAACACACTATTGTTTACAACCTTATTTATTAACATTTTATTTAAAAAATACACATTTTTTTCACACATTTTGGTGCAGATTTCTCACGTCATGATATACATTAAATAAAAAGATAGTTTGAATCTGCTGGGTCTGATAAAAAAAAGAATACATAAAAACCAACATATAATATGTGTTTATTACTTGAAAAATGAATTTGAACACCTGAGATATGCTATTTGAAATAGACCAAACTGGCATTTCAAGAATTCAAGACTATTGAGTTCAAAAGTACAGCAAAAAGCACAACAAAAAGTATTTAATGAGGGACTGTCATATCACTGTAGAGCTTGTTTTAGTGCAGTGTATTGTAAAGTTAAACTAATAACCAGGTATAATAATGATGGTCAAATTGACTGGAATAGCCTTGAATTTTTAAATTTAAAGGGATACTAAACCCTATTTTTGTCTTTAATGATTCAGATAGAGCATGCAATTTTAAGAACCTTTCTAGTTTACTCCTATCAATTTTGAGTCGGCTCCTCAGCTTTTAAATAAAGATAGCAAGAAAATGAAAAAAAAATTGAGTAAATTAGAAAGTTGCTTAAAATTACATGCTCTATTTGAAACATTAAAGAAACAAATGTGGCTTTAGTGTCCCTTTATCAAGCTCCTAAAGACCACTGCTCCATAACTTGTCCACCTGTTTTGAGGCTGTGGACAAAAATCAACCGGATCGAATACGATCGAGTATTCGATCGGGTTGATTGACACCCCCTGCTAGCGGTCGATTGGCTGCAAATTTGCAGGGGGCGGCTTTACACCAGCAGTTCACAAGAACTGCTGGTGCAATGATAAATTCTGACAGCGTATGCTGTCGGAATTTATTGATGTGCAGCGGACATGATACGCTACTTTGTATCATGTCCGCTCGCACTATGATAAATCTACCCCTAAGTTTTTAAATGATTTTAAAGTAAGGTTTCTTATTTTAACTTATACTATATGTTAAGGGTATTACTGACAAGGGAGGGAATAAGGTAGAAACTAGTTACTGTTGGTAATATAGAGGAAAGTGGCTTTACAATGAGGAGAGTGTTTGTGGTATGAGGTTCACAACAAATATGTAGTTCAACTCAGAAAGGGTAATTTGAGTTGGGGAAGTTGAAGTTAAAGGGACACTGAACCCACATTTTTTTATTTCATGATTCAGATAGAGCATGACATTTTTAAGCAACTTTCTAATTTACTCCTATTATCAAATTTCCTTCATTCTCTTTGTATCCTTATTTGAAATGCAAGAATGTAAGTTTAGATGCAGGCCCATTTTTGGTTACCAACCTGGGTTGTTCTTGCCGATTGGTGGATAAATGCATCCACCAATAAAATAGTGCTGTCCAAAGATCTAAACCAAGAAAAAGCTTAGATGCCTTCTTTTTCAAATAAAGATAACAAGAGAATGAAGAAAAATTGATAATAGGAGTAAATTAGAAAGTTGCTTAACATTCCATGCTCTATCTGAATCACGAAAGAAAAAATGTTGGCTTCAACGTCCCTTTAAGTTTATTCTACTGGGAGGGGTAAATAAACAACAGTTAGGGTTAAATTTAATCAGGAAGTTAACTCAATGCAGATATATTTTTTTAACTGTTTTTTAAAGGGACACTAAAGTCTAAATTAAATTTTCATTATTTAGATAGAGAACACAATTTTAAACAGCTTTCCAATTCAGTTCCATTATTTTAATGTGCACAAACTTTTTATATACACACTTTATGTGGCACCAGCTCCTACTGAGCTTGTGCAAGATTAACAGAATATATATATTTGTATTTTGTGATTGGCTTATGGCTGTCACATTATGCAGTGGGAGGGCAAATGGAACTAAGTTTAAAATTAGTGTTTTTGCATTGTCTTTTTATTATGAATTTACTGGTTATGCTACTATCCAATGTTTAGTGGTCCTTTTAGATCTGCAGTAAAATCTATCTACTTAAAATCAGTTGTACGGGTGTTTTTAAGAAGCACAAAATAAAAGGAGTAATCTGGAGTAAAGTGGACTGTCACACGTAGGAACAGATTATTATGTCATACCATCATACCAGAGTAGAAAGTAATAACAATAGTGGGTCATATACTGTAGGCTCTAGTCCTAAAATTTGCTGAGTTTGAAGTTTAGAAAGAACATCTATTGCATAAAATAAATTATTAGTTATCCTCAGAGTTGGGCAACATTGTTACAGAATAAGGAAGAACACTTTCTTCCAGGATAACCATGTACTTGATTCATGCATCCTTCACTAAGATAAATTTGCCTGATTTTGGGTTATTTTCTCTGATGAGTCATTTTCAGCTTTGCCCAACACCTGCTTGTCTAATAGATATATGGAGAACAGGAAAGAGGCCTACAAGCAAGTGTCTCGCACCCACTGTAATATTTGTTGGAGGATCATGATGATGTGGGGGTTCTTCAGGAAGACTGGAATTGGGCAGATGTATCTTTGTGAAGGATGCATGAATTAAGCCATGTATTATGCTATCCTGGAAGAAAACGTGCTTCCTTTTGCTCTAACAACATTTCCCAACTCTGAGGATTGCTTTTTCCAGCAGGAAAATGCTCCATGTCACACAGCCAGATCAATCAAGGTATGGATGAAGGACTACCAGATCAAGACCCTGTCATGGCCAGCCCAATCTCCAGACCTGAACCCCATTTGAAACCTCTGGAATGTGATCAAGAGGAAGATGGCTGGTCAAAAGCTATCAAACAAATACAAGCTGCTTACATTTTTACGCCAGGAGTAGCATTAAGTCAAGAGAGAGACTGGTGGAGAGCATGCAAAGACATATAAATGCTGTGATTAAAATTTAGGGTAATTCCACCAAATATTAATTTCTGAGCTCTTGCTGAGTTAAAACATTTGTATTGTGTTGTTTAAAAATGAATATGAACTTGTTTTCTTTCTATTTTTTTTTTGTTATTTTGACCAGTTCTGCAAATAAATACTCTAAATAGCAATATATTTTATCTGGAATTTGGGAGAAATGTTGTCAGTAATTTATAGAATGAAACAAAAAAAATGTTAATTTTACTCAAACACATGTAAATAGTAAAACCAGAGAAACTGATCATTTTAAATGCTGTATAACATGCATTACCTTTGTACCCAGTATTTTCTGTTTACATATGTAGCAGGGGTTAATATGGAATTGTTTTTACATCTTTACATTAAACCAATAGCTGTGTCAGGTTCTCTTTTTAAACCAGCACCAATCAGTGCAATGTAGGTCTATGATTACGGCACCTGCTGAAACGTGCAAGACCGTTTGTTTCCTGTCTTTCCTGTGATGAACTTTGAACGCATTTAATAAAGTAGTCTTTTATTTTTTTTGAATCAAGATTCCTCATCTTTTTGTTTATTCATTTGTGGACTACAAGGGTCCCTTCCTTTATCTTGATATCCATTTGTTCCCTGGCACCGGTAAATCCATACTTAGCATTATACCTGATAGCACTAATTATGCACATCGGCGGATAGTGAAAGACTTTTTCTCCCTGCCTGTTTGGCCGGCATCACACCCAGAAGTAGAGGACATGCAAATCATGATACATGGCTGAAGCGGTTAGGAATATCCAAATTGGGTTTGTGGTGACACTGCTGGGTCTATTCTGAGATGGCGAGGTCCTTCATTTGGTATCCATTGAGGGTGGCACTGGAGCAGCAGATGGGTGAGCGTACCCTTCAATCCGCATAGTAGATGCTATTGGCATATAGGGCTGAAATCACTACCTTTGCATGCTCATTACTGTAATTCAATGGAATAGTTGCATTACCTGTTTGCTTAAGTTATGCCCAGTATGTTTCAATAGATGGTTACCTGGTGTGAATACTGTTTATCCGGTCTGTCCACGAGTGGTTGGAGATTTTTCTTTTAACTTGAAACTAATATGTCCCGTAAAAAATTCCTGAAGATCATAACTCAAAAATTGTAGAATTCATAAAGATGTGTACCCACCCCTCTACCAGTTATTAGTTACCACTTACTTGAAAGAGGGCAGTTTTCCCTTCCAAATAAGGGGTTGTATGCCCCTGTAAGATGAAGATAATTGCCATAAATACAGTGAATGCATGCAACAGCACTAAAATTGATTATTCACCAGAGGAGAAGCCACTATCTCCATTCTGTTTGCACCATCCAGTTGCAAGCGACAAAAACAAAACAATAAAAAAACTTAGTCCATGCTTACGTATGGTAAATAGTCATGTATGATTCATGAAAATCAAGAGAGCCTTTATGAATTCCACTAGAAATGTGAGCATTCGTTTTCAGATGAATACAACAAATAACAATTATTCTTATTTTTATTATATTCAGATTAAAACGAATAATAAACTGACACCGACATGAACTGAAAGTCTAAAAAAAAAAAAAAGGATGTATTCAAGAAATTTGTTCGATATTCTATAAAAAAAAAAAAAAAACTACAAACACAGCACTCACTCCCTAACCTACAACCAAAACCACTGCACAAAACCCCTTAACTATGCACTTCTTACTGCACTTAACCTGCTAACTGCTGGACTCTTAACCTCAACTAACCCACCCTGGGGTAACGGGGTTAGTTGTGGGATTGGGTCTTGTGGTTAAGGGGTTAAATGCATTGGGGGCACAGTAGTTTAGGGGTGAATTATTGTAGGTTAGATTTAGGGTGGTAGTAATACGTTTAATGATTATTTCTTGAAAAATCTGGAACAAATGTTTAAATAAAAAAATATATATATCTTATGCACATGTGTAATGTCCATAGGTGAATTTTAACTATACTGCTATAAACCCCCAGAATGTGCAGGGGCAGGCACCAAGAGATTACCAAGACACTGTTTGTTCTATCCAGCAAGAATATTTTACCATAATAAAAATCACTCATAAATTATACACTTGAAAACATTTAAATAAAAAGTGTTGCGGTTGTAATCTTTTATTGTAATAATTTTTATTTTTATGTATCTGTTGTAATTAATTTACGTTTGATGTGCAAGATAAATGCTTCCCACTAACAAAAATGTAGAAAATATAAGTAAAGCAATCTTCCTCTCATTTACAACAAGGCTTCTCTGCAATCTCACAATTGTCTATACAGGGAGTGCAGAATTATTAGGCCAGTTGTATTTTTTAGGATTAATTTTAATATTGAACAACAACCATGTTCTCATTGAACCCAAAAAACTTATTAATATCAAAGCTGAATAGTTTTGGAAGTAGTTTTTAGTTTGTTTTTAGTTATAGCTATTTTAGGGGGATATCTGTGTGTGTAGGTGACTATTACTGTGCATAATTATTAGGCAACTTAACAAAAAACAAATATATACCCATTTCAATTATTTATTTTTACCAGTGAAACCAATATAACATCTCAACATTCACAAATATACATTTCTGACATTCAAAAACAAAACAAAAACAAATCAGTGACCAATATAGCCACCTTTCTTTGCAAGGACACTCAAAAGCCTGCCATCCATGGATTCTGTCAGTGTTTTGATCTGTTCACCATCAACATTGCGTGCAGCAGCAACCACAGCCTCCCAGACACTGTTCAGAGAGGTGTACTGTTTTCCCTCCTTGTAAATCTCACATTTGATGATGGACCACAGGTTCTCAATGGGGTTCAGATCAGGTGAACAAGGAGGCCATGTCATTAGATTTTCTTCTTTTATACCCTTTCTTGCCAGCCACGCTGTGGAGTACTTGGACGCGTGTGATGGAGCATTGTCCTGCATGAAAATCATGTTTTTCTTGAAGGATGCAGACTTCTTCCTGTACCACTGCTTGAAGAAGGTGGATTCCAGAAACTGGCAGTAGGACTGGGAGTTGAGCTTGACTCCATCCTCAACCCGAAAAGGCCCCACAAGCTCATCTTTGATGATACCAGCCCAAACCAGTACTTCACCTCCACCTTGCTGGCATCTGAGTCGGACTGGAGCTCTCTGCCCTTTACCAATCCAGCCACGGGCCCATCCATCTGGCCCATCAAGACTCACTCTCATTTCATCAGTCCATAAAACCTTAGAAAAATCAGTCTTGAGATATTTCTTGGCCCAGTCTTGACATTTCAGCTTGTGTGTCTTGTTCAGTGGTGGTCATCTTTAAGCCTTTCTTACCTTGGCCATGTCTCTGAGTATTGCACACCTTGTGCTTTTGGGCACTCCAGTGATGTTGCAGCTCTGAAATATGGCCAAACTGGTGGCAAGTGGCATCTTGGCAGCTGCACGCTTGACTTTTCTCAGTTCATGGGCAGTTATTTTGCGCCTTGGTTTTTCCACACGCTTCTTGCGACCCTGTTGACTATTTTAAATGAAACGATTGATTGTTCGATGATCACGCTTCAGAAGCTGCATCCCTCTGCAAGATATCTCACTATTTTTGACTTTTCTGAGCCTGTCAAGTCCTTAAGATGCCATAAAATGAAATGCAGAGACTTAACGTGTTAAATATATATCTCTACCATTCCCACCTGCTAATTAATATATGTAAATAAATGCTGATATCTGCTTAAACTGATATGATCACAACTAACTGACAAAAAAAAAAAAAAGTTAATTTTTCTCACAGCAGAAAATGATGATTTTATTAAAGGGACACTGAACTCAATTTTTTTCTTTTGTGATTCAGATAGAGCATAAAATTTTAAGCAACTTTTTAATTTACTCCTATTATCAAATTTTTTATATTCTCTTGGTATCTTTATTTGAAATGCAAGAATGTAAGTTTAGATGCCGGCCCATTTTTGGTGAACAACCTAGGTTGTCCTTGCTGATTGGTGGATACATTCATCCACCAATCAAAAAGTGCTGTCCATAGTACTGAACAAAGAAAAAAAGCTTAGATGCCTTCTTTTCAAATAAAGATAGCAAGAGAACGAAGAAAAAATGCTAATAGGAGTAAATTAGAAAGTTGCTTAAAATTGCATGCTCTATCTGAATCATAAAATAATATGCAAACATGTTAACTTAAACTTAGATTTTAAATATTTGCAGCAATAAAACATAGGCAGGCAATGCAATACATTGAACCCAACACTGGCAACTAAAAGGTTAACATCAGTTTAAGATGCTGATGCACAGAACAATGGAAAAAAATGAATTAAAATATATTCAATTTAAAACCTTCATTTCCTATGAAATATTAAAACAATTTATGATGAATTTTCATTGTTTTTTTCCAAAATAATTTTAAGTCCATACAAGATATTGCTGATGAAACCTTGATTAACAATGATCATCCTGCTTTACTGATACCAATCACCAACACAATAGGATGACTCATATAAGTTATAAAGACGATGAATAGGTTTTAACCTACGGACAATTGTAAAGTAGATCTATTGTTCATGCTGATGAAAGAACCAATGATAACAAGTAGCAATGCCAGGGTTTTTCTAATTATGGATGAACAAAGAGAGAGAGAGAGAGAGAGAGAGAGAGAGAGAGAGAGAGAGACAGAGAGACAGAGAGAGAGAAAAGAGAGTGTAAAGAATTGTAAAGAAAACTAACATAAATCTATCTAAGAATTATTCTGTATTTTTTTTTTTTTTATAAAAATGTTCTGCCAAGAATATTTCTTTTAATTTTTGTAAAAATGCATTTTAACTGTTTTCCAATAGCTTTTTATATATGTACTCATTAAAGACTTAGGGGGAGATTTGTGACGCTGTGTGATACAGCTTTAGGGAGCGTTGGTGCAGAACCTTCAGCCGATCGTTAAGAAGCAGCAGTCATCAGACCACTGATTCCTAACCTATGAGCCACCTCTGTGTTGTTGTTTTGCAATCCCTGCATGCTTGCTATTGGCCGCAAGCGGATAGGGGTTAGCATTGCACAAACAGGAACTTGTGCAATGTTAAATGCGGACAGATACAATATGCAGATAAAAATGTCATATCTATGTAATATGTGAGTATATAATACAAATTCACAAATTCAAAAATGTAGAAATATCTCTGGGCAAGATTACAAGCTGTGCGGTATGAGTTTTTGAGATATGGTCTTTTCACAATAAATTTTGATAGGGCTGATATTACAAGTCTTGAAAAATTGCCTTTTATGCAACAATCCTTTCCGCACCCAAATAGCTGTAGTTAAAGGGCCATGATACCCAAATGTTGAAACACTTGAAAGTGATGCAGCATATCTGTAAAAAGCTGAATAGAAAATATCACCTGAACATCTCTATGTAAAAAAGAAAGATATTTTACCTCAAAAATTCCTCAGTAGCCACCTCCCATTGTAAAGGACTTCTAAGCAGAAAATCAGTATGTCTGTCCCGGAACAGCTAAGGGAGTGATCTTACTTGAACAATCATCTTATTTCCCTATTCAGTTTAAGGAAGTTTACTATGAAATCTCATGGGAGTTAAGTCAAATCTCATGAGATCACAGTAAAAGAGTTCATGACCTCAGCACTGCTGATGCTCATTAGCTGCTGTTCATTTCTTCTTTTATTTTTACCTGCAGCTGAGCAACAGCTGAAGTATATTTTTTTACACAGAACTTACTCTGCTGAGCTGAGGAAATTGTGAGGTAAAATATCTTCCTTTTTTACATAGAGATGCTCAGGTGATATTTTCCTGTCAGCTTTTTACAGTTATACTGCATCAGTTTCAAGTGATTTAGCATATGAGTATTATGTCCCTTTAATAGTTTTCCGCAAGATAAAAGTTTCACAGAACACTTCAAAAATATGTTACGAGGTACAATTGCACACAAAAGTTATAACAGCTCAAAGATAGGAGACCTCCGGTGTTAAAAAAAAAAAAAAGCCTACAAAGGGATTTTACATTGACCTACATACACATACATAGAGAAACATGGATATGTGTAGAGATGTGTTTAACTATGGAGATAATGAAAATATTTCACATTACAGTCTTATGCACATTGAACAATATCTCAGAGGGATTTTCAATATATATATATATACAGCAGAGAGTATGATAAGGGGATGTGGACAGAGAAAATGATAAAGTAAAAGAAACAGAAAGAGAAGATTTATTCAAAACCTCAAAGCAAATTAAAAATAAAAACAAAAGGAAATAAAGTCCTAATAATGAAACATCAGAATATCAGATGCCTAGATTCATAACTACTTTCAACAATGCAACAAGGGGTATAGAACAAGTGCTGAATAAACACTGGCACATCTTGAAAAAATACCCTTTTCTACGGGAAAACATAACCAAATGTCCCAAAATCCCATATAAAACAAACCTTTAACTTTAAGAATGTGCTGTCACCAACAAAACTTAAAAATGAAAAGGCCTCAAAGCAGGAAATGTGGTTAAATACACAAACCAAGGGATTCTACAAATGCAAAAGGAAGAACTGTGTATGCTGCGAACATACCAGCAAACATAAAGAAGAAAACTACCTCTCCTAAAAGAATACACTAATAGCACTCCGGGGTCACGAACAGCAAATATGTGTCTATGGGTGACATAGAGAATAATAAAAATGGGGAATAGCACAAGTAATAATGATAAAACTTAACTTTTATTGGGGTAAAGTAAAATAGGAAAATAAGTTAAAAACACACTTAGGTACTTAACATAACATTAACATGTATAAATCACAACCTGTGTATACAAGTGGTACAGTGGTTTTTGTCAATAGGATCAGAGGAAGATCCCTCACAAAATGACTTTGTATTACAACTATTAAATTTCATTCTCAAACATAACTTCTTCACATTTAACAACTACTTCTACTTACAAACCAAAGGCAATGCTATGGGCACAGCTTGCGCCCCCACCTATGCCAACTTATTTCTAGGCTGGTGGGAGCAAAAATATGTTTTTTCAGACACAAACTCAAAACATCTAGAAAAAATCCCTCTCTGGATACACTATATTGATGATGTGCTCTTCCTATGGGAGAGCACTAAGATGAAATTGGATGATTTTATGCTAAACTTGAATTCAAACTCACTCAACATCTAATTGACTTATGAAGCGAATTAAGAGACCATCAACTTTCTGGATCTTCAAATAAATAAAATAGCTGACGGTTCACTTGTAATGGAAAAAAAAAAGACATCCACAAATAGCTTGTTACTTAGATCCAGTGCTTATGCCCCCAATACAATCAAGGCCCTCCCTACGGGCGAGTTTCTACAAATGAGACGAAATGGCCCCTCTGAGAAAAATTATAAAATAAGGGCTAAAGAACTGAGTGAAAGACTTTTAACACGAGGATACAGCCGAAGGCTAATAAAGAAAGCAGACTTTAGAGCCAAATGCACCAAGAGATAGGATCTGTTAGAGAAAAAGAATAAACCTAGACAAGAGCAAATCAGGTTTATCTCTATTTATAATTCTAACAGTCACCGAATTCTGAATATTCTTCAAAACAATTGGCATATCCTCACAACTGACCCCATTATATCAAAAATTAAAGGGGACAAAGTGCAGACAGGCTTCAGGAGAACACGTAATTTGAAATATCTCATCAGCCCAAGCCATCTTGAGGGACCCAAAACAACAGGAGCCTTCCAACAAGGCTCATTCAAATGCGGTACATGTAGCACCTGTAGCTTTGTTCCCAAAAAACATGAAATTAGTGATCGCTTCCATAAAATTCATAAGATCAACTCATACATCAATTGTCATACTGAGGGAGTTGTTTATGCCCTACAATGTAATTGTGAGAAGACCTATGTGGGTATGACAACAAGAAAAATAAGGATAAGACTTATCTGAGAACATTTGAGGAACATTAAAAATGCTGCAAAAGATCTGCAAGCAGGCAAAACCTTAACTTCAGTGGCTCGTCATTTTTTACAATAGACATAATTCCAAACAGTCGGAGCTCAAATGTTATGTAATTCAGAAATCAAAAATGGGAATACGAGGCGGGAACCTAGAAAAGATTCTATTACAAGCAGAGAGTTAATGGATCTTTTTACTCAATACTGTCCAACCTTTTGGACTAAATGAACAAAATAAGTTTGTTGCATTTCTCTAACTGAAATTAAGGATACTAACTATACAGATGTGTACAAGTGATAGAAAGTATATTCAACACCAGTATTAAACATCAGATATGCATCTTATTTAAAATAACATTATTAATAAATGACTGGATTTATTTGGCATGAGAGATATGGTAATTCAATATCAGTATTTAATAGACTTGTCCAATAAGTACTAAACCAACGGAGTTAGACCACAAAACCACTAGGGGTTCTATTCACTTTTATTCACAAATTTTTTTATCACATCTTTACATTTTATTCATGAGTTAGCACACCATAAACTATTTTTATTATTTAGTTTCACCTCACACATCAGCACTGTTGATCACTACACATCAAGCTCACTTTATTCTCAAGATCACCTTAGACCCTTTTTAGACAAACCTATTTCACTTCAATATTTTATTTTAGTATTATTTTATCATTTGTAGTCACGTAAGGGGCGAGACTAATAGCTATATGCTAAAATTTAATACCCTCAACAGATCACATAAACCAATATGCACATTTCATTTTAGACTTGAATAGACATTCAAGCTTTCACCCCCTAGTACAGAGTATACTTGGCCCACAGATGGTACTCCAATTTAAGTTTTTATACACAGACTGATTGGATATCTACAATAATCACTATTCCAGTAGCCTGATGACATCCAGAAGGACAATAAATACCCTGTGATTTCC
Source organism: Bombina bombina (assembly GCF_027579735.1). Taxonomy (NCBI): domain Eukaryota; kingdom Metazoa; phylum Chordata; class Amphibia; order Anura; family Bombinatoridae; genus Bombina; species Bombina bombina. The sequence continues at coordinate 1,092,399,802 of NC_069503.1, forward strand.
TTTTGTTTTTATACATACCCATGAACAACAATTGCACTCCACACAAGGTATTATATACACAAAGTAACTCTTATGTATTTATATTAATTAGCAAGCAAGTGTAAGATGTTAATATGTATAAATGGTATAATTCTAATTATAGAGGGGCTAGCGTATCCTTCTGACTATTTTAACATCAGGCATGATGTAATGCTGAGGTGGTTAGTTACACATACTAAGGGTTGAGATCATATATGGGTAGGAAGGATTGCTGTGAGTTGCAAAAGCTTACAATAGTTTATATCACCTTATTTGGAACATGGTCAAAAATATATTGTCAGCAGTTTTAAAGGGTATAAAATCAGGGTGAGAATAGAGTAAATTAGAGTGCCTCTCTGGAATGGAAAACATCAAGTTACACTCCATAACTCACGGCCTCCCACAAAAGCAAAGGGAGTCATGATAGATATACAGAAGACGGTATATGGATTCATTTGTACAGGGCCCATTGTTAATATATGTATATATTAATTTTGCGACGTGAACAGCTTTTAACATAAGATCCTTTTTTGTTACAGTGTAAATTCTTACACAAGTACCTCAATATTTGTTTACTCTGACTTCTTGGTATATATACATTAGAATATACTATACCTTGCAAAGCAGGTATGAAAATAATTATTACTTTGGTATATATGAGAGCTTCCGTGGTCAATATTTAGAAGTGCTATTTAACCACAATATGTAAAGATATAATAATAAATATACCATTACATTAAGTAATATTCAAGTTACACAGTTTTATATCTCTTATCAGCTACTCAACTTTCGGTCAAGACGTTACAACATACTAATCTAGTACAGTAGGTAACATAGTAACATAGTAGATAAGGTTAAAAAAAATTCCATCGAGTTCAACCTATTCAAATCGAAAATACTTACAAAAAGCTCCAGTTAAGCTTAAATAACCCCACTAAAAGGTGACCCATTTAATACTAGCAATCATATCCATGAATTTTGTTTATATACATAAATGTATCCAGACTATTTTTAAATGCATCTAGGGTATTGGCATTCACTACCTCCTTTGATAATTAGTTCCACAATTGTATTGCTCTTACAGTGAAAAAATGTTTCCGTTGCAGGAGATTAAATCTCCTTTCCTCCAACCTTAAATTGTGACCTCTTGTCAGAAACAATTTTCTTGGAATAAACAGAGCTTCTGCCATCTCTGTATATGGGCCTTGAATTTATTTATATAAAGTAGTCATGTCACCTCTCAAGCGCCTTTTTTCTAAGGAAAACAGACCCAGTTTGGCTAGCCTCTCCTCATAGGTTAAATTCTCAAATCCCCTTATTAGCTTTGTGGCCCTTCTCTGAACTTTTTCTAGTTCTGCAATATCTTTTTTGTGATCCGTCCCCAGAACTGCACTCCATACTCAAGCTGAGGTGTTACCAGGGCTTTATATATTGACAGAATTATGCTTTCCTCCATTGAATCAATGCCTCTTTTAATACATGCTAGTACCTTATTAGCCTTTCAAATCGCTGCCCTGCATTGTGCACCCATCTTTAGCTTGTTATCAATTACTACTCCCAAATTCCTTTCCTCCTCTGTTTGGCTAAGCCTTGTCCCATTTTAAAAATGCATTGCCTGCTTATTTTTACTTCCAAAATGTAGAACCGTGCATTTTCCCGTATTGAATCTCATTTTCCATTTACTTGCCCATACTTCTAATTTTTGCAGATCCTTTTGTAACGAAAGTTCATCCTGCTCTGACCTAATGACCTTACTTTACTTAGTATCATCTGCAAAAATAGAGATGTCGCTATTTAATCCTTCCTCCAAGTCATTTATAAAAATATTAAAAAGAACAGGGCCCAGTACTGATCCCTGGGGGACTCCACTGATTACCTTTGTCCAATCTGAGTATGATCCATTTACTACTACTCGTTGCTCCCTTTCTTTTATCCATTTATTTATCCATGAGCTAACATTTTCAGCTAATCCCTTAATTTTGTGCATTAATCTCTCATGTGGCACTGTATCAAATGGCTTTGCAAAATCTAAGTATATCACATCAACTGATTCCCCTTTATCTATATTTTTACTTACTTCCTCGTAGAATCTAATTAGATTAGTTTGACATGATCTATTTCTCCTAAAACCATGCTGATTAGAACTCATAATCTTGTTTACACAAATATGTTCCTTTAATCCTTTATAATCCCTTCAAATATCTTCCCCACTATTGATGTCAGACTAACTGGTCTATAGCTTCCTGGCTCATCCCTGCTTCCCTTTTTGAGTGGCACCACATCAGCTTTGCGTCAATCCTGGGGTACCATGCCTGAGCATAATGAGTCTTGAAAAATTAAAAGTAGTGGTTTGTCTATAACAGTGCTAAATTCCCTTAACACCCTTGGTGTATTCCATCTGGGCCTGGAGTTTTATTTACCTTAATATTATCCATTTTTTTTTCTTGATATCCTCTAAAAATAACCCAGTTAATGGTATGGACTGGCATATTCTATTTTGTTCCAAAGTACCATCCAATGGTTCTTCTCTTGTGTATACTGAAGAAAAAAACTGGTTTAGTACCTTAGCCTTCTCCCTGTCATTATTTATCATGCTACCCTCCACGCATTTTAATGTACCTATATTGCTCTTCAAGTATAGATAAGTATATAAATAAAAAAGCACAAATAAACCACAAACTAGCTCAGCTCTAATACTGTACACTACATTAGAACTACCCTCTATCTAGTTATGCCAGTTACCGGTACGATTCCAGTGAACACAATAGGCCTAGGTACATCCTGACATCTGTTTATGTGTATATTCATATACAACACATTCCCAGGATGTGGCACAAGAAATCATGTCAGCTTGGCTAAACTAAGCGATCTCATAATTAATGAAAATCACATGCTAAATACAAATAAGTGATCAATACAAATACTCACATATGCCTTTACATTAAGCAAAAGATAAAAAACATACGTCCATTGTGAGACATAATCTTTCACTATGCTATACCTCACATATGATTATTGAAGTTACAAACAAGGCTTTATAAGTTCAGATGGAACACTGTACCTTGTGGATATATTACCTACCATCCATTTATGTCATTCAATTATAAATCATCTTTAAAACCATCATGGCTAAAAATATACTCTGTGACTCGAAGATGCACATAGTCGCATATTTCAAATCTTGGAAGTTGGTATCGTGAGAAGATTACACTTGACACAAATATGAGATCTGCTTATCAACACCATCATGCGTTAAACCAATATAAGATGTTATGATATAGATGTACTTAGTCTGATGTAATATACTACAGTCATAACTTATACCCTTATTGGAGGTATATATACTTCAATATACATCAATTTACGCATCACACATCAGCTAAATAACAAGTGAGAAGTTATAAACAAAGCTCAGATTTTCCACTTACAATATCTGATACAAATACTATCACAATCAGCCAGACACTTAATAGTTAACAGCTTCTAGAAATCTGACCCGCCTCTTTAAGGCAGGATGGAATCCATCTTGGTCGGATTGGCTGTCGGATAGTGACACGCCTATTGGGGGCGTGATGAAAATTGCCTTAAATAGCCGACTACAGAGCGGCGCATTTACCCTTTGAAAAAGTCATTTTCTGCGAAAAATGTTACGGATGTTAGGGCATTGGCGAGGAGTCTTAGGAGCTCCTGTGTTTTTAGAAAGCCTTAGGCTACCTGACCATACTGTAGTGTTTAACTAAAACTTTGGGTATCCGCTACAATGGGGCATGTATAGACGCCCAGTGTGTTTTATACTTAATACTAAGTGTCCAACTTAGCTATTATATCTGCACGAGAATAATGAGTAACCTATACCGCTTCATGTAGACATTACTAACTGGTTTAGTTATACTAATTTGAGCATATAATGTTAATAGTTAAGAATGTGTATAAAGCGCCTGGCAGCTGGGTTAAGATGGGCCTAGTATACTAACAAGACCACAGAGTAAAGAAGTCTTAAATATGCGTTGTAATATAAAATCACATGAAATCACCCAATATAGGGAATGGAATGTAAAATTTATAAGTTTATTACAGCTAATAATAACATAAGGAATATAAAACCAACCAAATAAATAAAAGATCCGGATCTGATGAGTCTCCTAAAAAATCCTAAAAGCACCAAAGAGGCTGTCCAATGGGTAAAATCCTGAAAATACTTTAAAAGTCACACAGTCACAAAGTCTTGACCTCCAAATGTTTAGGTAGCAGAGTTGGGGTGATGTAGGTGATGAAAAGACCAAAGATGATATGAAAAGGAGAAAAATGTAAATAGTGAAAAAATGTGTGCATTGCATCAGGCCAAGATTCCCCCGGGGGGGGAGCCATGGTTGGAGGAAGCCAGATTCATAATTTCTGACATCTGCAGAGGCTTCCGACGGCCAGGGGAATCACTGGAGCGGCTGCCAGGATAAAAAGGTAAGTTTTTTAAGAAAATTTGTGAAATGTCAATTTTGATGAATTAAAGTGGCCTTGTTTTTAATAGAATTATTAAAAACAGGCACTAATTCATCAAAATTGACCTTCACTTTAAGATTTTAAAATCATTTAGACCAAAAAACAAGTAGAAAAATCTTTACTGTTTAAATATTTATCATTTTGTATTTAACAAAGATTTTCTATTATACTTGATAATAAGTCAGATTGAAGCCAGAATAATCAACTAAATCTACTTCAAACTGCTATTTCAACTCCAGTGCTAGTTACAATACACCTCCACATAATAAGGATATAATTAAACAATTAAAAAGACCATCTTCCAATTTGCAGACTATTTAAACCTGCACAGGATGGCTATGGATTATCCTCTGACGAAGTGAGCATAGACAGTCACGAAACGCATAAGGTCACGTGATGCTCATTTGTGACATCACTTCCGGGTAGTCCCGGCCAGCCACTCGGCATGCTGCACTGCAGCAGTATTTGTTGCCAATAATGCTGGCATTTTAACTTATACAATATACAATATATTATACCTAGTGAGAAGTGTTAATCTCATCTTTAGTTTATTTATTAAAGATTTGTTTTATTTGTACACATCAACTAAGCTCTATAATAACTTGTAAACCCCTAATTTCTCACTCTCTGTAAGCAATACAGTGAGAGAGAAGGGGGATTCCTTTCAATCCTGATTCTCTATACAGGAATAGAGAAAGACGGTTCTAACAAGGAAAATAAAATAAAATGCCTTTTTGGAGGTTCAACACTGGAGTTTCTATATCCAAATTGGAACGATTTTACTAATCTTTTCAAGTACCACAGATGAGTGGATATTATCAACTACCATTTTTAATTGAATACAGTTCTAACATAGGAAATATATTTTTTCCCTCCTTTTTCCTATATGTATGCGGATTACCTCCTCTGAAAGCACTGTTAAAAAACCTGCACTCTATATAATCCACAAATCTGTCTCACTTAGCAGCATTTAGGGGTAGTTACTACTACACAAATACATAAAAAAGTTTAAGCTCATTCTTAGGCGCTATTTTTACCCCCCTCTACATATATATATTCATATGTCGCTATAAATAGATATAGCTGTCCAAAAATCATCACAAATATAGAGAAATATATGTTTACAAATACATAGAACATATTCCATTAAGAAAATGTTCTTGCAATATGAAATATTCATATTTTTATGTACACTTGTCGAGAAAAATACATCATGGGCTTTGCGCAACAGATTCGTTTTTTTTTTCAATTTGCCTTCTCCATTGACTTCTATGGGGAATACATGAACACCTACATGATTTTGCTGTTTGGATTATGCGGGTTAACACAAGCCCAAACTAAGTTATTTTTCAAATTGTAATACCTGCGCAACCTCAAAATGCGAAAAAACCATAACACGCACAGTGTTTTCGCAATTGCAAACCACAGATTTGATGCATGACTTGTAATTTTGCTCTCTGTGTTTACATATATGTCTATATTTCTAAGTGCCGCAAGCAATTTTTTAAAATTTTGTTTCACTAGTGAATAACATTGATACGTTATAATAAATTATTTATCTTTATATAAATATACAGATTCTAAAAAACGTTTCATAAAATTCCTCCATCCTCGCCCTTTTACAAAAAACATAATTTAACTGACCATTTAAAGGGACACTGAAACACAACTTTTTTTCTTTCATGATTCTGATAGAGCATGTAATTTTAAGCAACTTTCTAATTTACTCCTATTATCAATTTCATTCTCTTGCTATCTTTATTTGAAAAGCAATAATTTAAGTTTAGAAGCCGTACCATTTTTGCTTCACAACCTGGCTTGTGCTTGCTGATTGGTGGCTAAATGCATCCACCAATAAACAAGTGCTGTCCAGGGTTCTGAATAAAAAAATGGCTGGCTCCTTAGCTTAGATGCCTTCTTGTTCAAATAAAGATAGCAAGAGAATGAAGAAAAAATTGGTTTAGTATCCCTTTGAGCAATTGGTATTACATTTTGTAATTACAAGATTTTTTCTGTAGCAATACATGCATATGCCATTAAGTGTGTTCTTAATTGTTATTAAGAGTTTCCAATAGAGATGTGCATTCATTTTCAGACTAATGCATATTTGTCATGAACATCTCATTTTTATTTCATTTTAACAAAAAAAAATCTGAGTGAATTTACCAATAAAAATAAAGAAAATGAAAAAATACTGATGAAATGTATTGCTTAAAGGGACACTGAACCCACATTTTTTTTTCTTTCGTGATTCAGATAGAGCATAACATTTTAAGCAACTTTCTAATTTACTCCTATTATCAAATTTTATTCATTATCTTGGTATCTTTATTTGAAATGCAAGAATGTAAGTTTAAATGCCGGCCCTTTTTGGTGAACAACCTGGGTTTGTTCTTGCTGATTGGTGGATAAATTCATCCACCAATAAAAAAGTGCTTTCCAGAGTTCTGAACCAAACAAAAAGCTTAGATGCCTTCTTTTTCAAATAAAGATAGCAAGAGAACAAAGAAAAATTGATAATAGGAGTAAATTAGAAAGTTGTTTAAAATTGCATGCTCTATCTGAATCACAAACTATTTTATTTGGGTTCAGCATTCCTTTAATACTTACCATAATGTGCTCTTTTTGCTCCGGAGAGCACATTAAGGTAAGTATTGTAGCTACAGGTGAATTTTTCAACTGTAGCGTTGAAACATTTACATACATTTTAACGAAAACTAATGTCAATTTTTAACGCAAAATTCTATTTTCAGTCTGTTTTAAACTAAATGAAAATTGAATACTGCAGCTAAAAAATATTCAGGAAAAGAATTTCCCTGAATATTCGTAACAAAAATTTAATCCAAAACAAATTTTCATCCCTGCACATCTCTAGTTTCCAATACATTTAATTCTTACAGCTGGTATAACAAGGCATTCAGGAAACTAAAATAAGGGTTAAATGTGCAGTGAATGGTCCCTTCAAATAATGAGAATAGATTTCACATTTATTTCCCTTTAATTTCATACTTTGGGCACCATATTATGCAATGTAATTCCCATAGCAAAGGTTTGTATTTATTGTCATATAAAGGTTGTTTATTCTTTCATAGTGTTCATACTTTTAGTAGAAATGTAATACAATGTCAATTGGTTTTAAGTGTACAAAGTGAACTGTTATCTCTAGTCTGTATACATGTCACTGTCCAGGTGATCCGATGAATTAAAAAGCTGTACGTTTTCATGACCTTTTGTGGGCACAGGAGTTGCATAAATTCTGGATTTAATTTGTTCAGGTTCAAGTTATGTCTCTTCATGTTTCAAAGGAAAAATGAGTGACACAGTATTAGTACAAGCATGGGCATGCATAATAATTATTCCAGAATCATACAAATGCTACCTGCCCATTTTCTATTTCAAGTGACGTTCAAATGTAAAAAGAAGAGTTTGGTTGTCAGTTAAAGCTAAAAATGTATTTTTTCAATGGTTTAATTGCTCCATTCTCAATTGAATACAATGATGATTGTATCAATACAATTTAAACTTAAACAAAATAACACAACCATGGTGCTGATCAAAAGAATTGAGAAAAACCTATCAAATGATTGATAACAAAAAAGCACCATGAAATTCTATGGGTTTTTTTTTTTATAGATAATTGAATTTATGTTTTTCTATCTGTTAAAGGCATGAACACCCATTTGTGATTGGATAGAAAACTTTTAGGTGATGACAAAAACCCCCAGCATCTTTGAATCTAGCCTAATATCTAAACTTTTTGCATCTGAAATCTATTTTAAGTATGGACTCCCTCAGCTCAATGCTGCTCAAGATAACCTTAAAGCATAGGAGGTTATTTTTAATATATAGCAACAGTGCTATTTGATTTAGCACATAAAATGCAAATCAGATTTACAGTTCTGTTTCTTGAACTCCAGTCTTTCTAAAATAAGTATCAGAAACAAATATAACCTCATGCATTATTTACTTTATAAGAAATGTGAAAAAAAAAACATTTTCACCATTTCATTGTTTGTCAAAAATATCCATTTAAAATGTTACTTTTTAAAGCTCCTACGTATTGCAGAAAATAACAATACAAATAATACTTTATACAAATCTAAATAACATTTGAATTTCCTAATACTTTGCCTAATCTATACTTAAGCCTTAAGGTTTAAGAATGTGTTTCATGCTTCAGATAAATTTGAATATATGTAATCTTTAACAGTGAAGGATGGTGCCAGAAAACATATTCTCACACATAACAATGTGCTAATTGCCTTGCAAAATTATGAGTTGCGTAGTTTCTATCTGCATTAATTTGAGACACATAGATTAGTTATGCTAGGGAATGCTAGCAACAAAGATGTATTTGTAAAATTGTTCAGGATGTGAGTGAATGTTGCATATAATTATTTTAGCTATTTTAAAAATATAGCTATAACTTGTCAGCTATAATATATAAATCTAAAAATAAACTTAGTATTCTATAGTGAATGATCTAGAGGATGTCAAACAAATTATACCTTTCAATATGTTTGTATCACCTGTTACAATTTTTTCTGTAGATATTTAACTCACTTTTAAACACTGGAACTTTGTTTTATCAGTGTGAAATTATTTTATTGAAATATTTAAATAGATACGTTTTCCATTTTTGCTTAATATAATTCTTTGTTACAAATTCTAAATTAAAGATGTATTATTTTATATACAACTGTGAAATAATATTTAGATATTAAAATCATTTAAAAAAAAAAAGATTTATTTTACTGTGTACATTTTTGAGCGGCTTATTTGCCTGAATTAAAGGTACAATATACTGTAAAATTGTTTTTCCCTTAATGCATGTACAATGACTTGTTATACCAGCTTAAAGGGACATGAGACCCACATTTTTTCTTTCATGATTTAGAAAGAGAATGCAATTTTAAACATCTTTCTAATTTACTTCTATTATCTAATTTGTTTTATTCTCTTGATATTATTTGCTGAAAAGATTATCTAGATATGCTCAGTAGCTGTTGATTGGTTGCTGCACATAGAAGCCTTGTGTGATTGGCTCACCATGTGCATTGCTTTTTCTTCAACAAAGGATATCTAAAAAATGAAGCAAAATAAATAATAGAAGTAAATTGTACTGTTGTTTAAATTTCTTTTCTCTATCTGAATCATGAAAGAAAGATTTTGGGTTTAGTGGCCCTTTAAGGGTGTAGAATGTATGAGAAGTTGCATTTTAAGTTTTTTTTTTTATGTATATGAAATTGCTGGTTTTGTGCTTTGAAACCACAGCCTATTACAAAGGGTTGAGCTTGCAAGCAAAATCTGATCTCATTGTGTTATCAGTTTGTGTACACACAGATGCTTTCTTATCTTATACTTTTCTGTAAACCAAAGCCCAAAACTTTGGGGAAAATATAATTGTATTTGTTATTTCTTCTACACCCCACTGGGGGTGTAATTTCTTCTTTTGGCTGTGTTTACATAGCCTGCAATTAGCCTGGACCAGTATAGAAACTATTTGTATAGATGGGGATATAGCACGCTAAATCATCTTTTTTTCCAAATGCCAAAATAAGGGTAAAGGAGCTACTTGTAAACATTTTAACACATTCCTGCAGGTAAAATGGATCATTAAGAACAAATTAAAGGGAATAAAATGTTGGGGTAAATGTCCCTTTTAAAGTGAATGTCAATTTTGATGCTAAAGTGCCCAGATTGTTTAAAAATTTGATTAAAAACAGGGGCACTTTAATTCATCAAAATGTACATTTTACTCATGTTGTAATAAAAAAAAAACTTACCTTTTAAACTTGACAGCAGTTCCAGCTTCCTCCGGTCGTTGAAATCAAATTCTGACGTCAGAAATGATGGATAGGTCATCCTCCAATCTCGGCTTCCCCCTCAGGGGAATCAGTGTCTGATTCAACGCCGTGATTGGAGGAAGCCGGATTCCTCATTTTAGACTCAGGAAGAGGCTTTGCGACAGGCGGAGGAAGCTGGAACTGCTGTGAAGATTAAAAGGTACGTTTTTTTTTCTCAACAGGAGTGAAATGTAAATTTTGATGAATTAAACTGCCCCTGTTTTTAATTGAATTTTTAAAAACCGGGCACCGTATCCTTATTATAATAGTATATTATGGAAGCACCGATTAAGAATCAAAGTTCCCATTATGGATATTTATTTATTTATTTTGGTTTTCAATCCATCATCAAATTTGTTTGAAATTCAGCTCAAGATGGAGCCTCAAAATCTTAAGCAAATAAATGCATTACTTTTTTTGAACTATAGAAAACATGTCAAAATATGCGATGTTCGGTCCGCCCCCTATTCGTCATCATTGAGTAAACTTTGACCCTGTACCTCACAGTCAGCAGACACATTCCAGCCAATCAGCAGCAGACCCTCCCTCCCAGACCCTCACACCTCCTGGACAGCATCCATTTTAGATTCATTCGGAAGCTGCATTCTTAGTGAGAGGAGGGACAGTGTAGCTGCTGCTGATTTAATAGGGAAATCGATAGCTAGGCTAGTGTATTCAGTGTCCACTACAGTCCTGAAGGACTCATCTGATCTCTGCTGTAAGGACAGCACCCCAAAAAGCCCTTTTTAGGGCTAGAACATCAGTCTGCTTTTTTTTTTTTTCCTGTGTAATCTAATTGCAGTTGCCTGCCTGCCTGCCAGCGTGTGTGTCAGGCTCACAGCGTATACTGTGCCCACTTGCCCAGTGCCACCACTCATATCTGGTGTAACAGTAGTGTACATTTAAAAAAACAACACTTTTTGGATTGTGAAATAATAGCAGTCAGTTTCATTCACACGTGTGCGTTTCAGTGCCTGCCAGGGCACAGTGTCACCCCAGTGCAACTCATATCTGGTGTAACAGTAGTGTACATTAACCCCTTAATGACCACAGCTGTACTGTCCTCACTAACTGATAGCTAGACAGCTAGTTAACAAACCAGACAGTAATAGCTTTGTGTTTATTCCAAACTGATTTTACTTTTGAATAGTTATTTTGTAAAAAGGCATATGTATATTTAGAGGCAAATATGAAGAGCTGATCTCCATGCTTCTTGAAGCTAAGATGGCTGCTGAGAAACTGAAAGTAAACTTTTTATTAACAAACTTTATTAACACTTCCTGTTTTATTCTTGAGAGGATGTCATCAACATGAATATAATCAGCATATAATAGACTGAACACTCCCCGTCTGGTATATACATATACCACTATTACATGATCTATAAATTATTATAAATAATTATTATTATTATTATTAAATTCAACCAGATAACTCTTTACTTTGAAAAAGAACAATCAAATCTGACACATGTCTGAGATATACTGTAGCAGTCCCTTGTTGATTTTGACCTCTACCATCACCACTAGGAATGGCTTTTACAATATGACTCATTGTCCATCCATTGCGCTTTACTTGAGAGTCTTTTAACAATACAAAATCTCCTACTTGAACGTTTTGTTTCTCCTTCCATTTTCTATATTTCCATGTTTGGATACATTTGATAGTCACTGTTTCAGCTTGCAAGAAATCGAAGGAATGGCATAACCCTTTGCAGCAATGCCAGCCTGTACATGACTCCTTTTGAGTGCTGCTAGAAAATGACTTGGTAATGTGAATTAGTGTTGCTATACCTCTCACAAAAGACTTCCACTTTGAGAACCTGAGAAATCTATGTAAGTCTAGCTGGCATTCATACACTTCAGTTATTAAAGCTGTCACTTCAGATCGGATCTCACTGTCAGAATCTGGTTCGATGAGGTCAAATACTTTAGCTTCAGATTGATCACTAGTATCTGCCTGATGTAAGAAATCTGGGCCTGAGAACCAGTTGGTATGTTTTTGGTGAGCTGCCTGAATTGGTATAGTACCATTATCTGCTGGATTCTGACTGGTGTTAATATAATGCCACTGATCTGGATTAGTAGATTTTCTAATACGAATTATTCTGTTTGAGACATATACATGAAATCTCCTACAAGTATTGTGAATATAACCTAACACAATTTTGCTATCAGTGTAATATTTAACTGCATAAAGTTCAATGTCCATTTCTTCAGTAATAAGTTCAGCTAGCTCAACTGACAAAACAGCTGCACATAATTCTAAACGTGGCACTGTATGAGCTGGTCTTGGAGCTAGTTTAGATTTGCCCATAATAAAGCCTACATGACATTGACCACTACTGTCTATGACTATGAGATATGCCACAGCTGCTATTGCTACAGTAGAAGCATCAGAAAAAACACATACCTCCTTTCTCACGGTAGACGATAGTTACACCGGCACATAGGGTCTGGGAATACTGAGATCTTCAAGATGGATCAAGTCTTCTGTCCATGTTCTCCATTGAGCTTCTCTATCAGGTGAGAGTAGGGAATCCCAGTCACATTGGTCTGTGACTAAAGATTTACCTTGCATAGTGATTGGAGATGCAAACCCAAGTGGGTCATAAAGACTGTTTACTGTAGCCAGGATACCTCTCTGTGTGAAAGGTTTTACCTCTTTAGACACTTGAAAGGTGAAACTGTCGGTCTGTAAATTCCAACTTACTCCGTCCTAAGCTCCTTTGGAGGGGTAGAGGATTGACACCTAGAACAAGGTCCTTTAGATCTTTAGCTCTGTCATCTGCAGGAAATGTTTCCATTACTGGACTTCTGTTGGATGCCACTTTGTGTAGCTTGAGATTCGATCCTGCGAGCATGTCCTTAGCCCTCTGCAGAAGACTGATTGCTTCAGCTTCAGTAGGCACGGATGCGAGTCCATCATCTACATAGAAATTCCTCAAGATAAACTGTTCTACATCTTCACCATACTCACTCTTTCCTTACTTTGCTATTTGTCTTAGACCATAAATGGCTATGGCTGGAGAAAGGCTGTTTCCAAAGACATGTACCTTCATCCTGAACTCTGTAATTTCTTTGTTAAGGTCATTGTCACGAAACCAAAGAAATCTCAAATAGTTATGGTGATCTTCTCTAACCATGAAACAGTAAAACATTTGTTGTACATCAGTGGTAATTGCAACTTGCTCTTTGCGGAAATGTAAAAGGACACCTAGTAGTGTATTATTTAAATCAGGCCCACTGAGGAGTGTGTCATTCAGTGAGATACCTTCAAACTGAGCACTTGAATCAAAAACTACTCTGATCTGTCCTGGCTTCTGAGGGTGATAGACACCAAAGATTGGTAGGTACCAACACTCCTCACCTGGTTCCAATGGTGGGGCAGGTTCTGCTTGGTCATGGTCAAAGATCTTTTGCATAAAGTTAACATAATGTTCCTTCATTTCAGGTTTTTTCACAAAGGAACGCTGTAGAGCAAGGAGTCTTTTCTGGGCTTGCTCTAAGTTGTTTGGTAGTCTAAGACGAGGTGAGCGAAATGGTAGGGGTGCTACCCAATAATTTGCTTCATCAATAAACATCTCTTTTTCTACTACATCAAGGAACATACCATCTTGAATAGACATAGCAGGTTTGTCATTGTTTGGAGTATTAACAAACACATTATCATCTAAACTGCCCACATTGTGAGTTGCAGTTCCTAAATAACATAATGAGGGGGTGTATGACTGTTGTTTACAAGCATTAAAAGTCTCTTTTACCTGTATATAGCTAGTGCATGGACTGAACAGAGAAGTGCATCCACTAGGCAACACATTTGTCTTGAAAGAGTTCACATCTGCTGGTCTATGAGCTCCTCCTAAGCATACTTCCCCAACTATGACCCAACCTAAGTCTAAATGTTGTGCATAAGGACTGTTGTGAGGCCCATTAATCTGCTCACATACTTTGTGCACCTTCAGAATGTCTCTTCCTAACAAGAGAAGTATTTGTGCGTTAGGGTCAAGTGCTGGGATCTTGTCTGTTAAGGATTTCAGATGAGGGAAATGCTGTGTAATCTCAGGTGTTGGAATTTCTGGCCTGTCATCATTTATCATGTCACATTCAATGAGTGTGGGGAGTTTTATGTGTGTTTTACCATCAATAGACTGAACAGTGAAGTTGGACACCCTACGCCCTGTTTTCTCTGTAATGCCTGACCATGTTCTTAGAGTGTAGGAAAATGTTTCACCACTAATGTTAAACACATCAAAAAACTCTGATTTGGCTAAAGAACGGTTACTTTGATCATCTAACACTGCATACATTTTTACAGAACAGTCAGGTTTGTTAGAGGGATATACAGTCACTAAACAAATCTTGGAACATGATCTGGGCCTTGTCCCTTTCCCGCATACCTCTGTACACTTGGATACGACAGTGGGTGGAGTAGCTTCCTCTTGCTCCCCGCCTTCCTCTCCCTTAGGTAAAGGAGTATCTACTGCCCAGGGAGCTGGACTTGGATGCAAAGCTGAAGTATGTTGGTCACTGTTGCATTCTCTGCATCTTATGTTATTTTTGCAGTCTTTGGCAATGTGTCTGGTGGATGTACAACATCTAAAGCAGATAGAATTCACCTTCAGGTAAGATTTACGTTAATCAATGTGCTTGCTTCTGAACCCACAACACTTTGACAGTGGGTGTGGTTTATTATGAATTGGACATGGACTGTCTGATTCCATGGATTTCCACGCAGGGCTTTTCACTTGTGGAGCTGCATTAGTAGCTGACACTTCTGTCTTTCTTACTGACACTGTTGGTCTGTTACTGTACCATGTTCATGTTTTCTCTGTATTTGCTGGAAGTTGGTTGCTGCATGTTGAGAATATGAAGCTTGGATCATTTCTGGTCTTTGCTTGGTTGACAATAAATCTGGTAAAGAAACTAAATGGTGGGAAGTTGACATGATGGTCTTCTTTGTACTTGGAACCTTGAAAAATCCACTTTTCTTGCAGGCTATATTGCAGTTTTTCAATAATTGGTCTGATGCCACAAGCTGGGTCTAGGTATGCCAGTCCTGGCAAAAAGCCTCCTGTCTTAGCTGCATTCACCTCCAACAACATGTCACCAAGTTCTCTAAACTTTATGTTGTCTTTGCTTGAGATTTTGGGGAAGTTTTCTAGCTTCTTTAACAGTGCATTCTCAATAGCTTCAGGGCTGCCATAAAATTCTTCTAATCTCTGCCATACCATTTTAACTCCATCAATTGGGTTATGAACATGGACTGACCTGATTCTCTTAGCCTGTTGAGATGACTCTGGTCCAAGCCACTTAGACAAAAGATCTAGCTCTTCTCTGGCTGTAAGATTAAGATCTCTGGTGACACCTTGGAATGATGTCTTCCATGCCCAGTAGTTCTCTGGTCGGTCATCAAATGTTAGTAGCCCTGTACTCACTAACTCTCGACAAATCAGGTGCTTTGCTAGGTCAGTAGTCTCTGAAGTTCCTAATGTGCTATTTCTGAGAGGGGATATGTGAGAGTCCATATAATGTGATGGATATTGTAGATCAGCGTAACCTCTGCTTTCTTGAAAGTGCACCCTTGGTGTTGAGACATTTGCAGTGTCAGTCTGGGAAGGAGGGTGCAAGTCAGGAATACTTGGAGTGGACTGTAAATATGTTGAGTCAGGAAACTGTGGTATTATTCTAGACATAGGTTGGATAGGAGCATGCTCTGTTTTATCTTGGTCCAGAGCATGGTTCTGTACATACTCACAAGTCCTTTGTACTGAATCATGGGTAGTTATTTCTGCAAAATCTTGAAGTGGTTCCCCTTCTAGTTCAGCTGCTGCTTCATAGACTGCTGCTTCTGCAGATGCTGCAACTGCTGCCCTTTGAATCTTTAGCACATGCATATTAGCTTCTAACTCTGCCTTGCGTTGCGCTGTTTCAGCTGCCTTGAGTTCTAGTGCTGCTTTCTGCTTTATCATGTCTGCTTCTTTTTCAGCATAAGAAATTTGTACTTGAGCTGCTTGCGCTTTAGCACGGGCTCTGAGTCCTGCAGAACTGACTGATGATCTGCTGGAGTGCATGGAATATTTAGAGCCAGAGGCATAGGATCTGGTCTCTAAAGTTTGCTGCGTCATATCAACACTCTTATCTTGGTTCATAGTGATCAGGTTAAAGTAGTGCAATATTTTAAATGCAGTTCTTGTGCAAATTATTTTTACTGCCTTTCACTTTAAATTACAGGTCTTGTATGTTTGCTTGTTATTTACTGCTTTTTACTTTAAAATGCAGCCTTTGTATCTTGCTTGCTATTGCTTCTCACTTTACAATGCAGCTCTGTATCTTCCCTTGATATAGCATGCCTTTTTACTCTACAATGCAGCTCCTATATCTTCCCTTGATATAGCATGCCTTTTTACTTTAAAATGCAGCCCTTGTATCTTGCCTTGATATAGCATGCTTTTTTACTTTAAAATGCAGCTCTGTATCTTGCCTTGATATAGCATGCCTTTTTACTGTACTGTCCTCACACTGATAGCTAGACAGCTAGTTAACAAACCAGACAGAAATAGCTTTGTGTTTATTCCAAACTGATTTTACTTCTGAATAGTTATTTTGTAAAAAGGCATATGTATATTTAGAGGCAAATATGAAGAGCTGATTTCCATGCTTCTTGAAGCTAAGACGGCTGCTGAAAAACTGAATGTAAACTTTTTATTAACAAACTTTATTAACACTTCCTGTTTTTTTCTTGAGAGGAACCAAGCTGTAATTGCAACATGAAACCACCAGATGTCATCAACATGGATATAATAAGCATATAATAGACAAAACAACAGCACTTTCCCATTTTCTGTCCATTTGGGACCAGGGCTATTTTTACATTTCTGCAGTGTTTGTGTTTAGCTGTAATTTTCCTCTTACTCGTTTACTATACCCACACATATTATGTATTGTTTTTCTCGCCATTAAATGGGCTTTCTAAAGATACCATTATTTTCATCATATCCTATAATTTACTATAAATTTTTTTTATAAAATATAAGGAAAAAATGGAAAAAACACACTTTTTCTAACTTTGACCCCCAAAATCTGTTACTCATCTACAACCACCAAAAAACACCCATGCTAAATAGTTTCTAAATTTTGTCCTGAGTTTAGAAATACCCAATGTTTACACGTTCTTTGCTTTTTTTGCAAGTTATAGGGCCATAAATACAAGTAGCACTTTGCTATTTCCAAACCATTTTTTTTTCAAAATTAGCGCTAGTTACATTGGAACACTGATATCTGTCAGGAATCCCTGAATAGCCATTGACATGTATATATTTTTTTTTAGAAGACATCCCAAAGTATTGATCTAGGCCCATTTTGGTATATTTGATGCCACCATTTCACCACCAAATGCGATCAAATAAAAAAAACTGTTCACTTTTTCACAAATTTTTTCACAAACTTTAGGTTTCTCACTGAAATTATTTACAAATAGCTTGTGCAATTATGGCATAAATGGTTGTACATTTTTCTCTGGGAACCCCTTTGTTCAGATATAGCAGACATATATGGCTTTGACGTTGCTTTTTGATAATTAGAAGGCCGCTAAATGCCACTGCGCACCACATGTGTATTATGTCCAGCAGTGAAGGGGTTAATTAGGGAGCATGTAGGGAGCTTTTTGGGGTAATTTTAGCTTTAGTGTAGTGTAGTAGACAACCCAAAGTATTGATCTTAGCCCATCTTGGTATATTTCATGCCACCATTTAACCGCCAAATGCGATCAAATAAAAAAAAAACGTTACATTTTTCCAAATTTTAGGTTTCTCACTGAAATCATTTACAAACATTTTGTGCAATTATGGCACAAATGGTTGTAAATGCTTCTCTGGGATCCCCTTTGTTCAGAAATAGCAGACATATATGGCTTTGGCATTGCTTTTTGGTAGTTAGAAGGCCACTAAATGCAACTGCGCACAACACGTGAATTATGCCCAGCAGTGAAGGGGTTAATTAGGTAGCTCGTAGGGAGCTTGCAGGGTTAATTTTAGCTTTAGTGTAGAGATCATCTTCCCACCGGACACATCAGACCCCCTGATCCCTCCCAAAGAGCTCTCTTCCATTCCCCACCCCACAATTGTCCCCGCCATCTTAAGTACTGGCAGAAAGTCTGCCAGTACTAAAATAAAAGTATCCTTTTTTTATATATATATTTTTTTTAGCATATTTACATATGCTGTTGTGTAGGATCCCCCCCTTAGCCCCCAACCTCCCTTATCCCCCCCAAAACAGCTTCCTAACCCTCCCCCTCTGCCTTATTGGGGGCCATATTGGGTACTGGCAGCTGTCTGCCAGTACCCAGTTTGCAAATAAAATGGTTTTTTTTTATTTTTATTTCATTTTTCTGTAGTGTAGCTTCCCCCCCCCCCCAACACCAATCCCCCACCCGCTCCCAGATCACTTAGATTTCCAAGTACTTAATATTTTGCACCCCTTTTTCCCACATTTTTTTCTGTAGTGTAGCGGTTCCCACCCGCTCCCTGTTCACGTGCACGCCCGCCTCCTCCCGTGCATGCGATCCTGCCCCCGATCCCGCCCTCCTCTCTGACAAGGACCACATTGATGGCCGCCCACCCGCCTCCCACTTCAGCTCCCACCCACCAACGAATGTGACCATCGATGCCCGGTGCAGAGAGGGCGACAGAGTGGCTCTCTCTGCACCGGAGGGGTAAAATTTGTTATTGCAGGATGCCTCGATATCGAGGCATCCTGCAATAACCGGAAAGCAGCTGGAAGCGATCAGGATTGCTTCCAGCTGCTTTCCAAACCGAGGACGTACGCCATGTATTTTTTCTGAGGACGTATGGCGTATGTCCTCGAAAAGTTCTGAGGACATAGATGACTGGCTAACACAGGACACCCAATCTTCTACAGCATCCGCTCGGAACCTTGACGCACCATCCTCCTCCAGCTTAGCTTTGAGCACCTCTCAAGTTACCACTCACCCGCCTGCCACCACCACCAACACCAGCACCACAACCGCTTCACTTGATCTGTCAGAGGAGTTATTTACACATCAGTTGGAAGAAATGAGTGATGCGCAACCATTATTGCCAGAGGATGTAGATAACAGGGATATGTCTCAGTCAGGCAGCATTACACACATGGACATACGGTGTGATGATGATGATGATGATGATGTTGTACCCGCTGCTGCTTCCTTTGCTGAGTTGTCAGATACAAGTGAAGTGGTTGATGATGACAATGCGTCCGTGGATGTCATGTGGGTGCCCGCTAGAAGAGAAGAAGAACAGGGGAAAAGTTCAGATGGGGAGACAGAGAGGAGGAGGAGACGAGTTGGAAGCAGGGGGAGGTCGTCGCAAGGAGCTAATGGCACAGTCAGACAGCATGCATCGGCACCCGGGGTCAGCCAGACAGCACGCCAATCAACGCATGCTGTTGCCACCACCAAAATGCCGTCATTGCAGAGCTCAGGTCCAACCTTGTGCAAATGGGGAGTTTGCGGTTGTGCAAATGGACTGTTTGCGGTTGTTTGCGGTGCGTTAAACCGGGAGTTTGGTCTGTCACTCTGAAGTGGGCATAACCCCTACACTACCTGATCGATACAACATCATACCTGATGTTTTAAAGCACGTTATTGCAAACAATTTAGGAATGTTAGGTGATTTATGCCCTTTATGGATTAAAACCAGACTCTGCATCAACTATGTAATTTTCCATGGGAGTTTTGCCATGGATCCCCCTCCGGCATGCCACAGTCCAGGTGTTTGTCCCTTTGAAACAACTTTTCCATCACTATTGTGGCCAGAAAGAGTCCCTGTGGGTTTTAAAATTCGCCTGCCTATTGAAGTCTATGCGGAAGTTTGCGTTCGCCGTTCGCAAACTTAAAATTTTAGGTTCGCAACATCACTAGTTTCCAATTGTTCTATAAGAGATATCCATACCCCCTTCAGACAAAATTGCTGCACTAAATTACTGGTTAGAACAAAAAAAAAAAGTGTCTAGTATTTTGAAGAAAAAAATAAATAAAAGTAAAAGAAATAGGTTAAAACACCATAATAGTGGAAAAAGTGCGTGTTGTAATTCATTTTAGCTTGTTATTTTAAGACAATCAATCCTGCACTTAAGTGTGTGTGTAAAACCCACAAAAAAATGAAACCCTCGCTGATCCAATCAGCCGCTTTAGTTACAAATCTAAGTCAAGTTGCTGATTGGATCAGCTGCAGTTTCCGATTGTAACCAGCAGTGCTCTGCGTGTCATGAAAGGCACTTCTAATGCGTGCTCGGGTTAAACACACAGTAGTGTAAAGTTGATAGCCTTAAAAGACATGTTCTAACGAATTAGAGCATGTAATTGTTTCACTATTATGGCCTTTAAGCAGTTTCAAAGCTAATTAAGGGACATTAAAGGGATACTAAACGCAGATTTTTCCTTTCATGATTCAGATAGAGCAGCAATTTTAGCAACTTTCTAATTTACGCCTATTTTCAATTTGTCTTTGTACTCTTGCTATCTTTATTTGAAAAGCAGGACTGTAAAGCTTAGGAGCCAGCCCATTTTTGGTAAAGCACCTGGGTAGTGCTTGCTGATTGGTGGCTAAATGTACTCACCAATAAGCAAGCGCTATCCAGGGTGTTGAACCTAAAATGGGCCGGCTCCTAAGAAAAGCAATTTTACAGTATACTGTACTTTTAACATGCAAAAAACAAAAAACACTTCAGCGCTTAGTCTGCACTCTAAATAGGAATACAAATTCTTATGTATCTATATATGCTAAAGATACACAGTTTATATGTAAATACAACAAATTAGCAGATAAAAGACAGCATGAACAACAATATACACATTGCTCCCAAAAATGTACTGTCTATAAATGTATAATCCCGGAATGTCCTTGCTGGAAGCAAAGTGGAAAACACATTACCTTAATTACAGATTGACACAGAATGTGAATTGCAGTAGAATCCATATTTCTCCACTTTCAAAATTCAGTGAAAGGAATCCAACAGTGCTGCTCTCTTTAAACCATTTTCTCTTCACACGGCTTGAAAATCCAGATTAAACTTGTAGAAAGAAAACAGAGCGAAAGGGAGGATTTAAGTGTAGATTTATTAAACAACAAATACACGCAAATAAAAAAAAAAAAAAAAAAAAGTACAGACACCAGTGTGTTAGTTTTAGGCTTAATGATTTTTAGATGAATTGTGTATATATTCTATACAGTATTTAGTATAGGTGTTTTTTATTAATTGCACATGTATTAAGAACTGACATCAGATATTTGGTTTTTAGGCATGTTGATCTTAAAGATGAGTTTTGGATATTTTATATATTGTATAATGGGGTATAATGATTTTAAAGATACATTTTTTATTTTTGTGTATGTGTTTTGAATAGTACAGAATTTTAACCTTCGGTAATTTTTCTATACTTTTAAACTTTTAATGCCTTGGTTCTTTAATACATTTTAGTTAGTCATTTTTTTAAATTTACACTATTCGTTATTATTTTGTGTTAGAATCACTGTGACCCGTTGCCAAAAAATTGTAAATATATGATCAAAGTATAGGCGGAATGTTTTCTTAGATCATATCTTCTATTGTATTGTATTCTGTATAGCATGTACCCTTTTATTTGTGAATGTAACTGAAACAGCTTGTAATTTTCTTTTTATGCTATTACCACCACACACCCTGAAACTTTCATCCTGATTGGCTTAATCAATAGCAATCATATCACGGACACTCCTTTGGGGGTGGAGCCTTCATAAGGGGAATCCATTTAGGTTAATGTTATACAAACAAATCCTGTTAAGAAAGCCCAGCGATAATCGGGAGAAATGCGTTGGGGTTACTAGCATAGCTGTTTCCCTTTGAGGGACATTTGCACAAATTGCCTTAACGGTACTAGCTAATCAAGCAACCGCAGCTCCAAATGGTGATCCGGATACCCCTGAGTTTAAGTCGATTTTCTTTCTACAAGTTTTATCTTTTAACATGGCAAAATTATAGGCTGACCATATTGCCTCCCTTTCAAGATGTGTCTTTTTTTGCAGACCCTCACAGGGGCTGCCCTGGTGTATTTATTGTAAATAAGGGGCAGCCCCTGCGAGTGGCGAGATTTAGCTTGCTGGAAAGGGAGACCTCACACTGTGGAGTGAAGTTAGCAGTGAGCAGGGAGCGCACTTTTAAAATTAAATCCTGCAACCAATATAAATCCTATTACGCTGCTTTCTGCTTATAACATCTTCCAATTGCCTATATTTCCATATGCATGAGATTTTCTATTAGGTTCTAAGTATTTTCAGTATTTTGAGAATAGCTCGCCATCTTATAGTTTGCGAGAAAAAACTGCGAGATCTGTAGTGCGAAAATCTTTACAGAATTATGCTGGGATTAGAGAGACAATTTCATATACGCCCATGGAATGCCCATGTTCAGCCCATTTTATGAAAAAAAAAAAACAACAATTAAACTTTGTATTTTGTATTTAAAAGAATGAATTACTAAGTGATTTTTGAACAGTGTACTTAATAACGATTTACACTGTGCACATTTAATATGATTATTCCTGGGTAATTAATATACAAATTTTACATTTTTGATAAAATACGATTTTTGGTGAAGAATTTTGTTACGATTTTTGATGCACCTTTACAATACAATTTGTTTCTGTGTATTTTTGGGTGAATGGTTCAATTATTGGTTTTGTAAGATTTTTAAAATAAAACATTTTTTTGTACACTTTTGTAATGTCCGTATCTCCTCCCCATACGAAAATGTATTATGGGCCCCTTAGCGAGATACCGTGCTTTACAGGTAAAAGGTGACTTTAGATCATTCCATCAGGGAAATAGAAGGACTAGCGAGCATTCTTTATTAATCTTGCCAGCCCCGAGACCTTCAGATCATCGGGTTCTTGGTGTTGGATATTTTTTAAAGCAAACTGTGATGTTTTCAGTGTACTTTACCTTGCTTCTAGTTTCTAATATACTCTATAACTTTTTCTCACAGCATATTAAGTGCGTATGTATGTGCATATAAAACATTATTTAAAGATTAAAGGACAATTATATAAAATTACACAATCAACAAATTCAAAACAAATATAAAATCTGACACATTTCAAATTTGAATCCATTTCCATGCCCCCTTTATCATGTGACAGCCATCGGCCAGTGAAAGACTAATTTATGTATACACAGTTAGCTGATGCACATGCTCAACAAAAACTGGCGCCTAAGAAAAATTTTATATAAAATAACTGTACACATTGGAATTTTATTTCAAATTGCATACTCTAATCTGAATCATGAAAGAAAAATGTTGGGGTTCATGTCCCTTTAATCAGGAATATGATACTAGAAAAACTCATTTAAAGATACTATACTATGTAAATTTATTAGTGGAATATAAAAACTGTTACATTAAAGGGGCAATATACTATTTTTTTAATGTTCCATCTAAATTATATTATAAAATGTATTGTAATTAAAATAAAACATACATAGTTTCCTATGTTGACAAAAACTAAATTATTGTCAGCATTGCAAATACATTTTCTTGTTTAGCAGCATGCTGGGAGATTCATCCTTACAAACCAATGTATCAGTACAGCAAAGTTTTCACAAACATTCTATTTCCAATTAAACATTTGTTACCTAATCACTTTTTGTGCACAAATATGTTAACATATTAAGTATGTAAAGAAAAAAAAATAGAAAATAATTACCCTTTAAACAATGTTAGTAGCACAAGATTTTAACTTGATCATTTTTTTTTTAATAATTCCTGTACATTGATTAAAATTAAAGGTTGTTGTATTTTAGTTATTAAAGAAAATATTATTTGGGAAAATTGTCACATTTAAAAATATTGACTTACATATAAAAGAGAAATAAATCTAATTAGAATGAGTGAATGAACCTACATAATTTTATCATTTAATTTAATTTTATTGTGTTGATATGATTGATTAAAAGCAACAAGAAATAAAGTGAATAGGATTGCGCTTAAATTACATTTTACATTAAGTGTGATAAATGTTACTGTTACATACATTAGAGTTTGGAAAGTACACAAAGCAGGAGTTAGCTAATTTAATTCCTAATTATAATGTTAATTGATTTTAGATGATATGGCTTTTTAGAAATTAGATTCAGTATAAAGGACATGTAATAAATATGACAAACTTTTAGAGAGCAACTAATTTCTGTAGCAGTATAAATTATGATTAGAGGCGTTATCAAATCATTATTAAAGGGATAGTGTATATAAAATGTTTTGTCATCCATATGAAGGAGCATTTAAATGTATTTTACTTGATTAAATGTAAACTAAACTTGTTTAAATGTAAACTAATATGTCAGTATCAGATGTTCCCTTTCTACTAATGCCAATTACCTTATAGATTCATCATACTAACTAGCGGACATTAGCAGGAAGTAACAATCAACCAATAAGAATTAAAGAGACATAATACTCATATGCTAAATCACTTGAAAGTGATGCAGCATAACTGTAAAACGTTGACATGAAAATATCACCTGAGTATCTCTATGTAAAAAGGGAAGATATTTTACCTCAAAATGTCAATCAGCAGTGCTGAGGTCTTGCATTGCTTTGCTGTGAGATTTCACAGTAAACTTCCTTAAACTGAATAGGAAAATAACATAACTTTGATGCACACTCTCTTGCAAGTCCTGGGACTGTCATTCTTTACAGTGGGGTGAAATTTTGAGGTAAATATCTTTCTTTTTTACATAGAGATGTTCGGGTGATATTTTCTAGTCTGCTTTTTACAGCTATGCTGCATCACTTTCAAGTACTTCAACATTTGGGTATCGTGTGCCTTTAACAGGAAGTGCCTACCTGCCAATGAACATTTGTAAGGAGTGTCTCTCAGTCAATGAGTATTAATAAAAAGTACCTATTAACCAATGAGCATTAGAGAAAAGTGCCTATAAGCCAATTAAAGTAACAGGAGGTACACCACTAAGAAAGCTATGCACATTTACATTAACTTTTTTCATGCAAAAAAACAACATATATTTTTAGTATAATGTCTCATTAATATAATTTCCTTTATTTAGGAAATGTAATAAAATACAAGATAAAAAAATTGCAGCAAACAATGTGTTAATGCAGTAAACAATATTTATAATCACCAAATATGTTAATTTATTGCAAAATGTGTTAACTGTCCCTTTAAGAGGGGGGTTTAGGCTACTACAATTTTACTTGTTAGATAAGACACGTGCAAATTAATTTTTTTATCATCATTACAGGGAAAAATGACAGTATACTTAGCGTGCCAGTCTTATTTTTCTTTTATTTTTTGCACTGGGGAATATTTTGACGCTCAACAAATCACTGATAATAATAAAAATAATAATAATTCTGATTGCAATCCAAATTCTCAATACTAAAGTACCAGGATGTGCATGCAGATTTAAAGACATGATACCCCAATGTTGAAGCACTTGAAAGTTATGCAGCACACCTGTAAAAAAGTTGACTAGAAAATATCACCTGAAGACCTCGATGTAAAAAAAAGGAAAATGTTTTACCTCAAAATTTTTTGCCTTCACTACCCACTTTAAAAAGTCTTAAAAACTGCAACCAGGATGTGAAAGAGATGTGCAGACACAGTCAAATTCATTTTTCTATTAATTTCAATGAAGTTTATTATGAAATCTCCCAAGATTTCAGTGAAATCTCATAAGATTACAGCAAAGCAAAGCATGATCTCAGCACCGCTGGTGCTGATTGGCTATTGTTTTTTTTTTTGTTTTTTTTTTGTTTGTTTGTTTTTTCAATTTACAGCTGGACAGCAGTTAAAGTATAACTTCCCCAGTCAAAATGGCTGATCTTCCTGAAATCATTCTGAAGTAATCAATGACACCAGACTAGTCATCAGAAACCATTGTGAAGTATGCCCATATGCCAATATATTTAAATGAGATGACTCGAGAGTCATTCACTGGCTGTTCATGCTTGTGAAGTAATCAGTAAGGTAATCATTCTGAAGGCTTCAACCAGAAATGTTTACCTTAGCTGATGACTTTAAAAGCCTGATGATGTGTAAATGAATTCTAAAGTAGTTTGATGATCATCAAATGACTCCAGGATGGTCTCTAAAGTAATCCTGTTTGTCTTGGGTATTTACACATCACTTACTCTGGTGAGTGGAAGAAATTTTGAGGTAAAATGTCTTCCCTTTATTACATAGAGATGTTTAGATTATATTTTCATGTCAGCTTTTTCCAGTTATTCTGCCTCACTTTTAAGTGATTAAGCATATGAGTATAATGTCCCTTTCAGAGACTTTCCAATGTACTTTTTTTTTTATACACACACTTTCTGAGGCACCAGCTCTTACTGAGCATTTGCTCAAGTACACAATATCAATGTATACAAGACTGTAATTGGCCTATGGCTGCCATATAACACAGGGGGATGGCAAATTGAAGGACATTTTTAAATTTGTCGGAAATAAAATCTACCTTTTATTTTAAAATCAGAGTAAGTAATACTGTGTTGTCTTTTTAATATGTACTTGCTGATTAGGCAGCGTTACTGTATTCAGTGGAACTTTAACACATTTTCGGGGCCATTTTTATCTTCTCAAATTCAACAGCAAGTACCCCAAAAGTTTCTGAGTGTAAAATTGGTTATGTGCGTGGCGAAAGCACACTTAATTTATCCCCTGCATATCAGATAACAGTGTCACCAATAAAAATGCTTTCTGCTTCATCAATTAAAGTTAAAAAAAATAATTCAAGAACTTTTACACTAATAAAAATTGGAAAATCCATAACTCAACAAACGCATCTTCTCACCATATTGATTAATGCCTCTGTTCAAATCCCATAGAAAGACATACACATGTCTATGGTTTTGGAGCATACTAGGTTAAAGGGACTTAAAACCTCCAATTTTTCTTTCATGATTCAGATAGAGCATACAATTTTAAATAATTTTCTAATTTACTTCTATTATCAGATTTGAGTCATTCTTTAGGTATCCTTTATAGAAGGAGCAACAATGCACTAGTGGGAGCTAGCTTAAAACATTGGATGAGATAACGAGAAGAGACATATATGTTCAGCCCCCAATCACCAACTAGTTTCCAGTAGTATATCAAAGCTCCTGAGCCTACCTAGGTATACTTTTCAAAAAAGGATACCAAGAGAAGGATGCAAATTGGATAATAGAAGTAAATTGGAAATTTGATTAGAATTGAATGCCCTGTCTGTATCGCAAAATAAAAAAAAATAGGGTTTCATGCCCCTTTAAAGGGACACATAGGAGCTCCCATGCCCTTATTAATGCACAATTTTCACCCTATTATCCTGTTACAAATGATCTATTTACAACAATATTTGCATCAAAAAGGTGTTTAGAGCTCCTGTGGGTGCTGGTTTTCTTATGTTCAGGGCCACCCAATAGGTAAAACTCTTTATTTTATGTTTTGTACCTACAGGCAGTACAGCCACTGTACCGTCCACTTTATTGAAAGCAATTACAACAAGCTCCAGCACTCTTTAGTTTTAGCTACCGTAGCTTGTTCCTGATAGGGTTAAAATAAATCACTTTATTCCTGGATTTTAGTGAATTGCTGCAAATGACCCTCTTAAAAAACAACAACAAAAGAAAACAATAAACACAGCAAAATATGAGTTGTCATTCAAAGTTTCCTATTATATAAAATCTTTTTGTTTTTAAGTACATCAAGCCATTCAGATTCAAACACTTTTCAATTCATGCTTGGTTTTCTAATTGATTTCAAAAGATTTTGCATTGTGAAATATTCTGAATCAAGAACCCTCTCCAACCATCTGTTTTCTCACTATTTTCATTCATTCTTTATATATATATATATATATATATATATATATATATATATATATATATATATATATATATATATATATATATATATATATATATATATATATATATTTGGAACGTTAGACATTTTTTCAACTCATATCTTCACTTTTCTCAACGATTATAATTCCCCCTTTAGGTTACCAGTCCTGCATATACCTGACTGCTTTGTTTTAAAACTATAGAATAGTCATATACAAGATGCGTTTAAAAAATTATATAAAAGAGTAAACTGCATATATGCCAGCAAAGGAGCTTGTTAAGTAAACAAACTGCAATCAACACAAAGCAATCTGTAATATATATATATATATATATATATATATATATATATATATATATATATATATATATATATATATATATATATATAAAACATAGAAAAAGGCATGCACTCTCTGGGTTTGTGCAAAATAAGTGCTTTAATGGCATGTCAAACAGGTAACTTTTCGGGTGATCAATCACCCCTTCATCAGACCAAGTGATCAAATGAACAAACACAAGTGATTATAACAGGTGTGAACCCCACCCCCAATTGAAGAAGAACAGCCCCTTTTGCGAAAAGAAGTGATAGATATCAGTGATCAAAATTATCATAGTTGTGGGGCTGTATACGTACACAATATATACACACAGGGTTAACCATAAAAGAAAAAATATATAAATTTTAAAATATAAGTATGTAAACAATAGGATCCCAATATGTGGGTCCTATCCATAGGTCCTCATTATAGTGCAAGAGGGGAGAAAACTGCTACAAGGACTAGAGCCAAAACTGTTATATAAGCATAAGTATCAGATCCTTATTTACTAAACTATATAATGAACATGCACTGCTGCGACCTAAACACATTCAAGACACCAAACAATCAAGACGTGGGCCTGTCAGACTTAATCATGTCTCAAATACATCAATAAAATATCAATAGTCTTGAATAGCGATACATTCGTAAACAAGCAATTTATCTTGGTCACTCCAAAAACATATAATGTGTATAGTCAGAGGGCCCTCAACACATCCATCTACCAGTTACAGATGCCCCGTAATACAATTAGATTGCTGCAAAACACAGTTGAAAACGGTAAGGACTCCACATGATTGGGTCGTGAGCATAACTCATGACATCATCTGTAAGACTTCCCATAGTGACACGTAAAGGGTCTGCATATCCAAACAATACCACAGTCATCATAATCACACCTACTATGAGTATAAGGCCAGGTAACCCCCACAGTTGTAACAAGTCACCAATAAATAATTCAAGGGTGACGTTCATAGCCACACACTGATCGCACTAACCACTGCAACAAAGGAACAGGGAATAGCCAGCGCGCTAAACACAATCTACATTCAAACAGGACACGGTCGCAACTAATAGTGTTAAAATAATTTAACACCAAATGTCACAGGGGAATATGCAAGTGTAGCATATAGACAAAAGGTACTTAGGAATGTCACACAATTGAAGAATAGGCCCTGTCAACCTCGGCAGAAGTCATGCACCCAATAACTATATAGAAGGGTATCCCTCATTAGGTGCAATATCTCACTCACCAGATACAGCCAAGTCTCAACAGGTCTATATTCAGACAAACTGCAACACAGTTGCATAATTGAAATAAATGCCTCTAGTAGGTGTCAATCACACAGGGCAATAACAAAACAGTGGGAGGCAAGCAAACATTAGCTGGCAAATCAAACATATAATTCTGGTTATAAATAGATCACAAAAATATACATTAAGTGTGATATCTCATTGAATGCGGAGAGCAGTAAGTTCACATGATACACTTGAAAGAACCACAGTATTAGTATGAACGTATTACAAGTAGAAAATAGAATTTTTGCACAGAAGCAACACTCGACATGTGCCAACTAAAGGACTCGGAATGGATGGTATTAGCCCAGTCGTCTTTGTTCCTCTACTGTTTGTTTTGTTGGTTGCCATGGCAACTTTCTAGGTGCGATTGGATACGGCATATGTAGCACAGATACATCTCATCTGATTTTCAAATGTTTATTGATAACAGGTATATCCTCTGTTTGGTCATTTTATGATGTTTTTAGGTTGTTTGACTATGTTTATTTTTTAGACAGCATTGGCTCACGCTGCCCGGGATGATGACATCACGGTTAGGGGCGTGTCTACCCGGGAGAACGTGGAGACCAGTATTTCCTCCACGGCTTATAAGCTTGGTGGAGGGTAAGTTTTATTGTACAAACTTTTTGTCTGAGGATGGACCTATGGTCCGAAAACGTTCACAATAAAGTGAAAAATTGATTAAATTATTCCTATTGGAGTGCGCTTTCTTTGCTGCTGTTTATAACTTGTTTTTCTGCACCCTGGGTTGCTGTTTTTGGAAGTCTAGAGTGCGATCTGTTTGGACTTATATATATATATATATATATATATATATATATATATATATATATATATTCATAGATATTCTATTGATTATTTTGAATGTTTTAGTACATCTATAATAATTATTTACATTAATATAGCTCATGTCAGATTATCGCACTTAAAAAATTAGTGTTCTCCTGTCGGGTTTGCGCACATAAACCTTACAGGAGAACACATATGCTTCATGTGCTCTAACCCAACATGAGTTATATTAAGGTGCACTATGTATTCAATATTTTATATTCAATATTTACATAATACACCATAAAAGGACAGTCGAAACTTTAGTCATCTTAAAGTCTTACCTTAGATTATGCTGCAAATAGACTCCTGCCCCTTTTCTTTATCATGCAATGTGGAATGGTAAAAAAAAGTTATTTTAAAATGAATATTGTTTCTGGTCACTTTAAAATGGCTGCCAAGCTTTGGCCATGGTTGACATCACGATCTGGGCTGCAAATGGCATCCAATCACAAAAGGCTCACTAATTGGATTCAACAGACTGTCAATGCTATTCAGTAGAATGCCTAGATCTAGCCCCGATTGTAATGTCATCAGTGGATGAAGCGTGGCAACCATTTCAAAGTGGCCAGAAGTAATATTAATTTTAAAATAACCATTTTACCATTCCTGCTGCATGATATAGAAAGGAGCGCAGGAGGCTATTTGAAACTTAATCTAAGGTGTAAATTGTCCCTTTAAGATAACTACATATTCATATGCTCTAAACCGACACCGCGTCAGACCTAACAGGCGCAACTCAAAGCGTGTTACACATATTTTACATTCCAATGTTCTTCACATAGAAAAAAATGTTCCTTTTATTTTTAAATATATATGTCTATATATATATATATATATATATATATATATATATATATATATATATATCTGATAATGTTAATGTAAAATATATCTATACCTATAAACTTATAGGAATATATACAGTACTGTGCAAAAATGCTGTCAAGTAAAAATGCTTTCAAAAATAGAAATGTTAATAATTTATTTTTTAGCAATTAACAAAACATTAGGTGAGTGAACAGAAGAAAAAAAAATTATACCAAACAGGTGCTAATGATCATCAAATTAATATGTAGGGTGAAACACTATCAATAACTGAAACAGAAACAGATATGTAGGCAGGAAAAAACAGGATGAGGAACAGTCAAACTCTACTAACAAGGTGAGGTTGCTAAAGACTGTTTAATGTCAAAAGTCATACACGATGGCAAGACTGAGCACAATAACTTAAATATATTCAAGGCCCATATACAGAGATGGCAGAAGCTCTGTTTATTCCAAGGAAAGAGGTCATAATTGACAGCTAGAGGGAAGGAGATTAAATCTCCTGCAACAGAAATGTTTTTTTCACTGTAAGAGCAATGCAATTCTGGAATTCATTACCAAAGGAGGTAGTAAATGCCAATACCTTAGATACATTTAAAAATGGTTTGGATACATTTCTGGCTAGTAACATTATTCAGGGATATGATTGCTTGTGTTAAATGGGTCACCTTTTTAATGGGGCTGAACAGGTTAAAGACCATAGATGCAGTCGTCAGTTAAGGAAACCAGGTGCAGCAGATAAAAGACACATCATTCTTACTTCCTATTGCAAATAGAAGATGTCTGGTAGTGCCATCAGCTCAAAATTATCAGAAACCAGTGGGACCCTGGTACACTCATTTACTATTCATGATTCAGGTAGAGCATTACATTTTAAATAACTTTCTAATTTACTTCAGTTATCAAATATTCTTTGTTCCTTTGATATTGTTTGTTGAAGACTAAAGCTGGGTAGACTGATAGGAGCTTAGGAGAATACACATATCTATATTAGTCTATGGCAGCAGTGTTTGTATGTATAACACTGCTATAAATAACGTTCCAAACACTGCTGCTAGAGGGCTAAAGACACTTGCATGGTCCTGAGCTCACTTGGGATTACTCTTTAGCAAAATATACCAGCAGAACTAAGCAAAATTGATAATAGAAGTAAATCCAAAAGTTATTTAAAATGTCATACTGTATCAATTTATGTTTAATTTTTACTTTACTGTCCCTTTAAGTATAGGTCATTTTTTTAACTAAACGAAAGAAAGAAGTGCTGGCAATAAAAAATGGCTGTTTGTGATCAATAACACTAAGTTATTAGATCAAAAACATCTCAAACTCTCGCAAACCTCTGCTCATTCCCATCTCCTCCTTCTCCTGCCATCACTACAATTCCACTCTTACAATAGTCTTTCACTATTTGTCCCTTCCTATCATAGCTTCCAAATCAAGCACTAATCCTCAGCCCTCATACTCATCTTACATGCTACCTCTGCATTAGAGAAAGTCTCTGTGTTCAGCTGACTTTCTTTATTACAAGTTCATCTTGAGATCCTACTATTCTGCCCTCAACCTCTCTAAGAATAATTACTATTCTACTCTTATCTTTACTCTTTCTTCAAATCCAAAAAGTCTATACTCCACTTTCAATACCCTTCTCTGCCCACCTTTACCAACTAATACCACATGCCTTTTAGCTCAAGATTTTGCCTGTGACTTCAACAGCAAAAATGTTTCCATCAGAAATGAAAAAATCTCTCAACATACTTCCAATCTCAAAACCCTAACCATTCATAAAAACCCAAAACCCACAAAGCCACAAATGCAGCTCTTTTGCTCCTGTTACTGAGGATGAAGTTTCTGCCCTTACATCTTCCGCCCACCTCACTACCAGTCCCCTCAATCCCATCCCCTCACAACTGATCCAACATCCACATCCAACTACCTCCCTATTTCTGTATTCCACCTTGCCTCTAAACTTCTGGAAAGGCTAGTTTATAGATGTTTATCAAACTTACTCACATTAAACTCCCTCCTTGATTCATTGTTATTTGTCATTTTGCCCCAACACTTCACAGAGACAGCAATCGTTAAGGTAACGAATTACCTTCTTACAGTAAAATCAAAAGGCCACTTATCTCTGTTAATCCTTCTGAATTTGTCTGCAGCCTTTGATACTGTTGACCACCCTCTCTTGTCCAAACCCTCCAATTCTTCGGCATTTGCAACACAGCCCTCTCATGGGTGTCCTCTTACCTGTCCAACTCTACCTTTTGTGTAGCCTTTCTTTTAGATATTATCTGCCCTTCTACCACTTTCTATTGGGGTAGCCCAAGGCTCTGTCCTTGGTCCCCTTCTCTTCTCAATATATGCATCTTCCTAAGGTTCCTTAATAAAGTTGTATATGTTTCAATATCAATAGTATACTGATGACACACAAATCTACTTTTCTGCAGAAGACATATTCCCTTCCTTGCAAACCCATGTCACTTACTGTCTTTTTTATATTTCATCCTGAATGTCATCACACTACCTTAAGCTAAATCTTTTGTATTCCCTCCCCAACCCCGAATTTTAAATCTTTATCCCCAATCTTTCTATTGCTGTTGATACAGTGATAACATAATCACCCCAACCCCGCATGCCCGATATCTTGGGGTCACACTTGACTCAAATCTTTCTTTCACTCCTCACATCCAGTCCTTGGCCAGTTCCTGCCACTTCTACCTTAAAAGCAGCTTCAAATTTTACAAAGGATATTAAACCAGTGAGCGCAGGGTGAAAAACACCAAACTCCTGAGAGTACCTATGTGTTCCCAAAATAGGTAAATTAAATAACCAAAAAAAGAGAGTTTATCAGGAGCGCTACAGCTAAAGGTGCTAGGAAATGAGACTATATACTTTAAAAATATATGACATGGACAATAGCGTTTTCTAAAATATGACACAAATATATTGCACAAAAGATAATATCAATAAAAACGGACGTCTCCGTGAATAAAAGTTCTTAGGTTGCCGCCATATGAATATTGCAATAGCAGAAATAGTTTGTTGTACAAATATAAGACAATCCAGTGTACACTTTCAATATCCTTAATAGGTGTTGGTTTGCTAGCAAACAAGGGCTTACCCCAGACTTTCCACTCGATATCCTCTGTGGGTGAGTTACAGCCGTTTGCGTGATGACATCACTTATGTGGGCGCTGTCCCAGACGGGCTCTCTGATTGGTCCAAATTCGGAACCAGCCAACAGCGGCAGTGGTGACTCTTTCAGCTAGAGTATAGCGATCATCCGGTGACTAATACCTGCTCTTAGTGCTAACCAGCACGCAAGGTACAAAAATAAAATATGTAAGTAAGCTTGATTATCCGATAGAAAGTTCAGAGAGTTGGTTGCAAGTCTTTCCAATAGCTAATTGTTTTAGCGATATTGCACAATCCTCAATGAACACTGTGGTAGCTCCAGCTACATATAATAAATCTCAGTAGTTGTTGCAGCACATCAACGCGTTTCTCCCTCTACAGGGCTTTCTCAAGATGAATAATCTGCAACAGGTGTATCTTTATTTAAAGTTGTAGCTTGCTTCTCATTGGTTATGAAACACCTGGGAGTGTTACCTAAGGCGGTCTTAATATTTAAGATGGTATTGACAAGTAACCATATAGTTTATGCAGCTTCATATATGTAATCACTTCACATTGTTATAAAAAGTGGTTTCTATTACTGGATTTCACAGAACTCCCTTAAAAGTCATACTTAAAATTAATATTGTATCTTTTAGACAGTTTCTAAATCATTTATGTTAAAATTATCTACTAAAAACATTTATTAAAAAAACAATGAATACTTACGGCTAAATTTGGAGTTTTGTCGGTAACGACCCGAAAAACTAACGCCGGCTTTTTTCTGGCCGCACCATAAAAATAACTCTGGTATTGAGAGTCCACAGAATGGCTGCGTTAGGCTCCAAAAAAGGAGCGTAGATCATTTTTAACGCAGCTTCAACTCTCGATACCAGAGTTGCTTACGCAAGCGGCCAGCCTCAAAAACGTGCTCGTGCACGATTCCCCCTTAGGAAACAATGGAGCTGTTTGAGCTGAAAAAAATCCAAACACCTGGAAAAAAGCCGCGTTCAGCTCCTAACGCAGCCCCATTGTTTGCTATGCGGTAACCCTTCCTACGTCTGCACTTAATACTCTAACATGTACCCCGCGTCTAAACACCCCTAACCTTACACTTATTAACCCCTAATCTGCCGCCCCCGCTATCGCTGACCCCTGCATATTATTATTAACCCCTAATCTGCCGCTCCGTAAACCACCGCTACTTACATTATCCCTATGTACCCCTAATCTGATTCCCTAACATCGCCGACCCCTATATTATATTTATTAACCCCTAATCTGCCCCCCACAACGTCGCCTCCACCTGCCTACACTTATTAACCCCTAATCTGCCGACCGGACCTGAGCGCTACTATAATAAAGTTATTAACCCCTAATCCGCCTCACTAACCCTATAATAAATAGTATTAACCCCTAATCTGCCCTCCCTAATATCGCCGACACCTAACTTCAATTATTAACCCCTAATCTGCCGACTGGAGCTCACCGCTACTCTAATAAATGTATTAACCCCTAAAGCTAAGTCTAACCCTAACACTAACACCCCCCTAAGCTAAATATAATTTACATCTAACGAAATTAATTAACTCTTATTAAATAAATTATTCCTATTTAAAGATAAATACTTACCTGTAAAATAAATCCTAATATAGCTACAATATAAATTATAATTATATTATAGCTATTTTAGGATTTATATTTATTTTACAGGTAACTTTGTATTTATTTTAACCAGGTACAATAGCTATTAAATAGTTAAGAACTATTTAATAGCTAAAATAGTTAAAATAATTACAAAATTACCTGTAAAATAAATACTAACCTAAGTTACAATTAAACCTAACACTTCACTATCAATAATGATCCGGATGAAGTCTTCTATCAACTGCATCTTCAATCTTCTTTCTTCCGGATCCATCTTGCAGACCTCCGACGCGGAACATCCTCTTCTCCCGACGCCTACTAGCCGAATGACGGTTCTTTTAAGGGACGTCATCCAAGATGGCGTCCCTCGAATTCCGATTGGCTGATAGGATTCTATCAGCCAATCGGAATTAAGGTAGGAATATTCTGATTGGCTGATGGAATCAGCCAATCAGAATCAAGTTCAATCCAATTGGCTGATCCAATCAGCCAATCAGATTGAGCTCGCATTCTATTGGCTGATCGGAACAGCCAATAGAATGCAAGCTCAATCTGATTGGCTGATTGGATCAGCCAATCGGATTGAACTTGATTCTGATTGGCTAACGCCAAACTCCAAATCTAGGTCATAGAAAATAGTTAGAAAATAGTCATATTGTGGGTCTAAATTGATACTGTATGTCTCGTATAATAAGGTGCAAATTTATGCATTACATAGCTATTATTAGTCAAATAGAAATGGAGAAATGTCTAATTCAGAATTTAGACCAGCAGGGAACAAAGTATTATGTCTGTAAATCAATTCTGCCTCTTTTATTTTCAAAATTTTTTCTATATTTCTCCCCCTCCAATTCTGCTTAACTTGTAGTATTCCCCAATACTTTAGATCTTTAGTATTGCCCTTGTGTACAGATTTAAAGTGGCTACATAGATTGGTGTCTACTACTCCCTTCTCAATACATAATAGGTGTTCTCTTATCCTATATTTGATCATTTGCTTAGTCTCCCCAAAATAAAACAAGTTACATGTGCATTTAAGAATATAAATTACCCCCTTCCTGGTGCATCTAATGCATTCCTTAATAGTGATTTATTCTCCTGATTTTGGAATGATGATAACTTTCCTTTTATCACTATGTTTACATACCTTAAGCTAAATCTTTTGAATTCCCTCCCCCAACCCCGAATTTTAAGTGAGAAATGGGTAAAATTTGAAGCTGCTTTTAAGGTAGAAGTGGCAGGAACTGGCCAAGGACTAGATGTGAGGAGTGAAAGAAAGATTTGAGTCAAGTGTGACCCCAAAATATCGGGCATGCGGGGTTGGGGTGATTATGTTATCACTGTATCAACAGCAATAGAAAGATTGGGGATAAAGATTTAAGACACAACTATGTGTTTAATTAACTCTCCCATTATTTGCCACCTCGACTATTTCAACTCCATCCTTTCTGGTCTCCCTAGCATAATTAATGACTCTGCCAGGCTAATCTTCCTTACAAGTCACTCCTCTGCTGTTGCACCTCTCTGCCAATTCCTTTACTGGCTTCCTCTTGCCTCCAGAATAAAACACAAAATCCTGACTCTGGCATTTAATAACACTGCTCCCCCTATATCTCACACCTCTTCTCCATATAATTTCCCTCCTGTCCCCCTTGCTCTGTTCACTACCTCTTGTTACCTCCTCACATTTCCATCTACAGGACTTCTCTAGAAGGGCCCCTATTTTATGGAACCACAAGATCCACAAGAATCCACAAGACTGTCCCCTATTTTTCATACTCTCAATTGTTCCTTAAAGACTCTACTGTTCAGGAATGTATACAATAAATGCTAACCTTTCTTACCTCAGTTCCTCTCCTAATTTTTTATTCCCTTAAACTCCCTTAGAATACAAGTTTACAAGCCCATTTGTTTTGAAGATCACATTCATGAGAAGGATTTATAACAGTGAAACTCTAGGCAGGGCCCTCAGTGCATTTGTCCCTTACAAATGCTACCTTTCCATATTATACCTATTTTTACAGCACCGCGGAATCTGTTGGCACTCTACAAATAACTGAATATAATAATAATAATAATCACAATAACATCAAAAAGAGTTCATCTGCCACTATAAACATGCAGGTAGTTATCAAACAATAGAGTATGATCCACTCCACAGTCTTTTTAAAAAAAGTGCAATAATAACATTATCTAGCACATTTTATGTTTTTTTTTCATATCATTGCTTTCCTGGTCTTTTAAGTATATAAAATAATAATGTGCCTTTTTTTGTACATGAAGGTGTTAAGCTTTCTAGATCCAAAGAATGTTTGTTCAACGTTAAAAGCCATATCCATAAATTTAGGTCCATATAAATGGTATTAGAGAGTAGTCACATGCTAATTTGTGGCTAATTCCATTACAATTGTAAGATCATTGAATAATTTAGTGAATGCAGGCATAATATTTTATTACACCATTAGAATGTGTTTACATGCATTTGAACATAAGTAGAATGGACACATTAGAGTTTTTGTTAGTAAAGTACTTTTTACTTATGACGTTCTGCTTTTGTAATTAAGAGCATTACACAAAAGTCTTAGTCAAAAAAGATTTCCATTAAGTAAAGTGCAATACAGCAGAAGATCTCAGTCACATATTTCAGTGATCTAAATTATTAGTCATCAATATTGAATCTCAACTTATTTTAAGGACACATTTTAGAATATTTAGCAAGCCATATTTTTGGTATTTTAACATGACAATTATAGTTAGCTCTCTGTGAGTGAATATGTGTGTATGTATCTGTGTGTGTGTTTGTGTATGTATCTGTGTGTATGTCTGTGTGTGTGTTTGTCTATGTATCTGTGTGTATGTCTGTGAGTGAATATGTGTGTATGTGTCTGTCTGTAAGTGAATATGTGTGCATATATCTGTGTGTATGTCAGTGAGTGAATATGTGTGTATGTATCTGTGTGTGTGTTTGTGTGTGTGTATGTATCTGTGTGTGTGTATGTCTGTGAGTGAATATGTGTGTATGTCTGTGTGTGTGTCTGTGTGTGTGTGTGTATGTGATCCTAGGGCTGCCCCCCCCCCCCACCAAAAAAAAGCAAAAAAAATAAAACTGTATTGTACTGTGGCTCATGGAAGAAGTGTTAAAGGGTTCCTGTTAACATCATTTGGTGCTTGATTATTCCCACGAACATACTGGTATTTTTGTCAGTGATCACGTTTCCTGGTTTTAAACCTTGTTTACATCTTGGCTCTTGATCCCTGCCTGAGCCCTGCCTGTAGCTTGAACTGTACACACTGGTAGCTTATTATTGAAATAGAACTTTTGACAACACTTTTTGCTGTGATGTCAAATTACTGACTGATATTCTAGTATTGACCTTTGATTTGGCTGCTGACTATTCTCTTGGATATCCTCTGTTGTTTAATATTTGATCCAGTTCATCTGGTGACAACATTGCCCAGTTCCTGACATCCATCTCCAGCACCTTACCTGCAAGTTTGGTTCCTGACTTCAAACAAAGTAAATCCTTCTTCAAACTTTCTCAATTTGTGGGGGACAATCCTTGACAGTCATATGCCCTGATTGTCAAGATTTACATTAGCCATGTCCATGGACACACCCATGAACCACCAGACAATCTTGCCCACTATCTATCTGGAACGCCTTCCAACGCCATTTTGCACAATTACATAAGCAACATCTATCCTGTTTCTCTTGGCAACCTATCTATATGATCCCCCACCCCAAAAGAGGGGGGTCACAGAGATATGATTCTTTATAAGAGGGAGATGCTGTGGATTTTCAAACTGGAGAACAGGGCTCCCAAGGGACTCAATTCTGAATTTGACCTCATCAACTATTGGGAATAGTTGGTTACCCTTCTTGTTCTATTTTTGATCTCCCCTTATAATATAATACAATACAATACAGTATGTATATTTTTCATTATTATTATTTTTCATTAGATGACTATATGGGCACTCTGTGTACATACATACCCTTTGCCCTCTAGGGTTACTAAGTGGCTACATTATTTGTCACATCTTATATACTAAGCTATAATAATCTATACCCAGTCATGAGTATCTAACTATTAGTGGTCCTTATCAAAAACCATAATGAAAGTTTTTATGGTCATTAGGGACCTAGTATGTTATACAATATATTCATCTAGCGATAATTGATGTTTAGCCTGGTCATTCTATGGAAATCGATCAGTGTTTATATGGTTGTATACAGGGTTCTATAGCCATCTCTATCTATGTACACGTATTACCTGAAGTCAAATATTGTGGATTTTCTATGGGAAAGCTCCTCTACTATATATTAGCCATCTGTATATATACTTATATAAGTAGCACACTTAGTGGTACTCTACATTTAGTCTAGACTGGGTGCCATAATTGATCATTGAATATGCATGTTTAAAATCTCTATTTTGTATATTTGTACTTGCACTATTTGAATTATGTTGCATACATATATTGTAAACTCTTCCATTATCCACCCCCTCTTTTCTCTGAGGCGCATTCCTTTATAAATGTCACTTTAGCCTAAGTAAATTTCCCTTTAGTTTAATTCACTACAGAGTCTGCTTCAGGCATGTAAAGAAAACACTTTGTGGGCGTGATTTTATTGCTTGTTTTAATGAGTGACGTCACTGCAATCTGTGTATAAATTGTACACCTGTGACTGGCATCCCTATGCTATGATTATGGTGTAAAGCTGAAACGCGTAAGCCTGCCAGCCCTGGTGTGTGTTCATGCTCTCACTTTGTCTACTATTTGACCTCCTGTTTTTATTCAGACATTTTCAATAAATGCTAAATAAAATAAATGTTTTATATTTGCTGAACGCTCTTTCCTTGTTTTTTTCATTGAGACTGTATCTTTAGCCTGCTAGAGCGGTTCAGCACCCTGCCAGGACCCCCACTCATTTTTTGTGGTTAAGCTTCTGGATTAGAAGGGAGCACACATGGCTTGTAGTGGCTGGAAGAAACTTGGAGCATATGCTTCCTGTTTTGTTTTTTCTGCTTCAATTACCTGCACACACCTGGTGTGAAAGCTTTGAATATTCATAGAATGCTCCACTACGAACGAGGAAATACTATAAGAAGATCATTCATATAGAAAATTGAGGAGTTCCCTGGTTGGCTAAGACCCGTGAGGACGACATAGTCGTCAGCCCGTACCGGATACGCTCCCTCACTAGCGGATCGGATTCCGTGGGGCATACATGGTATATTACTGGGAGAAGGGACGCCAATATGACAGAGGAATCCTGGGTTTGATCAAAACCGTAAGTTATACGGACTCTTTCCTTGGTGGTGAGACACCTTAATGCATACATAGCTATTAACAGCAGGACACTACAGCCTTATCATCACTTATGAACTGATATATGCTATACTTTAGATGTGTTTTTGCGTGTGCTTTACCTCTATTCAGTGGATAGCATAAGTTATAAATGTGCTCTCCAAGAGGTGGGTCCTTTATCTACATTAACGTTTCAGTGATCTCTCTCCCAACCCCCCCCCCCCCTTTGGTCTTATTACCCTTCCAACACAACCCCATCTACAAAATGACTGTGAAGCCCCCTCAGGATCCTGAGTCTTAGAAACTTGCCTCAAATGTTGGGAGGTATGTGTGTGTGCACATATAGGTGCATGTGTGTGCATGTGCAAATGTTAAAATGTGTTCATATGTGTGTGTGTCTGT